>NC_091751.1:19896783-20031783 GCF_043380555.1 Nothobranchius furzeri
TTCGCGTCCTCAGTGGAATAGTATCTCAATCGACGCTCGGACTTAAAAAAAAACTCACGGACCCCAACCTGAGACGCAGGAAGGTGAATGTAAGTACGCAGGAAGGTGAATGTAAGGTCTTGTCCAGCTCGTTTTATGGGACGGCGCCACATCCTTGCGGGCCTCTCATATCTGGTCACGGGCGACGGCAGATCGCGGTGGTGAATCGCTGCGTTTCACAGTTTTACCGACACGATGGCTCCGTGTCATCTAAGGTGACATGGATAGCGTGATGGTATCCGTGGGCTACGGACCCCAGGAACCGATTGAACCGGATCTATCGGACACTATCCGCGGCAAACGAATTGACAATCGAGAGGAACGGAGTCGTCTAGAAAAGTTTGTCGGCGATGCAAAAGAAGCGATGAGCGCCAAACTCAAAAGAGCAGGGCGAGATGTCCCAGACTTTCTTGAGAAAGTACGTACACGTTACACTCGTAGAGGACGTGCTGAAACGCATGTACGTCATCGGTCGCGGGAACACTCATGAAAAACTTGAGCATGACCCACTGGGTGGACTCACAAAGGAGGGTTATCCTGTGTACACGGCGAGGGCTCCCGAGTTATGAGCTACATCGGTCGTACCTATAACGGAGGCGTTTGTGAAAGACAGACGAGTGAAATTGGAATACGAAAACAGCTGTTCCGTGTATTGTCACGTCGCGAAAAAGACATATCTCGCGCTGACGCACACTGTGGACGACGCGAGCAATCAATGCTTGTCCTCTGTCACGGTTAAAGCGAGAGGGCTGGCGGCGTTCAAGACCATGAGATCGCCGTGCGATTCCGCCGTGACGGATACGTTCATAGCTTGCATGATGAAAGGCGTCTGTGTAAGGTTGGTACGCGACAACGTGTCTTGTTTTTCTACGGTACCGTGGCACGAACTTCGCATCGGAGACGTGATATTGTACCTGCGAGAAAAGCCCATGTTCGACGATGCCAGTAGATGGCTCGCGTAGTCTGCGCGCCAGCTCGATCGAGTTCGTATCTAAGTTTAGGTTTACGATTCCTGTAGATCTTGGGCGGCTGTGTTTGCAACATCTCGTCTGTCGTTTGAAAATCTCTGGTTATCGACTTCCGCGTTGCCATCACATCGCTCGCATCTCGTCGAGCTTGTTCATCTTCTACTCGCCTGATCGTATCGTAGTCGGTCTCAGCAGAATCCACAGTCCCCATCGTCACACACAAGAGCAGGAGATGTGGTATGTTGTCGTAGGTGTACACGGTGGACGTTTTGCTAGGTTTGAGAATATAGCCCGTGCGCTCTTCGTCGGCTTGTATCGTGTGCATTTCCGTAGTGTGTTTGGTTTTAATGAACAGATGGAACGAATCCCGTGCGGTGCCGGGTGTCAACACAACATAGCCTGGTTTCTGAGCTTCCATAAAAGAAACCATGTTAGTCTTGTCCGGACAATAGGGAATACCGCACCGCAAGACACCAAGCCGCCACAACGACAGTCTACCAATGTGGTTGTCACATTCAGGCGTCTTTTGCTTGACTGCACCTCCTCACCTATACACTGTGCGGCAACGCTAGATGCGTGTGCTGGTCAAGATACGTTGGACTTTTTCTCGGAGCCGATTCTTGTCCATTGAGTCTATCGGCCATAGCTGAAATAGTTCAATCGCTAGTTTACACTAGGTATGCACGGTGTGTAGTCTTTTCAACAACACAACGTGTATGCGCTTGCTGTCTTAGTAGTGAGATATCGAAATGAGTACAGTGTAAAGGATTGGGCAGTGTCACCGGGCCACAAAAAACAGTGCGAGGTGCATGAAAAACCTACTCCACCAGTTCTGGTTAATGCTCACGGATACCGTCAGCTCGTCACGGTCCTGGTCGACTAACCACTGAGCGTTGAGCATATCCACATGTTCCCTTAAGCGATAGCAAGCGTGCTCATTTGCGATGAATGTGAAGTACAGTGTATACATATCATGTAAATACTGTAACAATTGTTCACCGTGGCACACTTCGACCACGCCACGCAACTCTGTGTCAGCGAGGACGTCGGTACATCTGTCGTTCATGCACTCGTAGTCCACGAGCGGTGTCAGGAGCGGGTAGGTGGCGTACAGGTTATAGAATCTACCGCCACTGCAAGCACTAGCCTGCGCGCATATACGCATTAGGTTTGAGTGAGCTGACGCTGAGCGGCGCAGTACCCACGAGCACAACTCCGGATTGTTGTTCCACATCGACAGTGCAACGCTTAGATTTCGTCCTCTGATAGCTCTGTATATCCTATCATCGGCAGAACTCGTCACGTAGTTCAAGTCGCCGTCGAGGGACAACCAAAACGCTTGTATGTCACTATCCCAAGCACATTGGTGTAAGCGCTGCTCGCATGTCATGGTTTCAGGTACTTCGCCTGCCATCATGCACCGCTTCTTGGTCGATTAACGATTCGCTGTTTCTCACGGGACGCCTGAAAATAACCAACAATATCTAAAGTGTAATTTCACCGGCAACGTGAACTGTATTAATTTCACCGGCGACGTGAGCTGTATTAGACATGCTTTACTAGGACGTTCGATCTCCTACTCTGTAAGAGACAGGTTTCGACCGCGTGACTTTTTAGCAAAGAAAGCCCTATCGCAACAATCCTGGGACATGGCGGTATCTGTGTATCGCGGTGCACTTTCGTTCACGACCGAGGACGCCGAATGGTTACAGCGTAGTCTTAGAGATCCTATCGAACCCACCACTTCGGTTCCGATCGGTGTGGCTGTGGACTGCGATCGCATTTGACTAGCTAAGAAGAGCAACGACTGTAAACAACGCTAACAAATGGAACGATTGCGCGAGTACACGTGGTTGTTAACAGATCAAACTTCACAAGCCGCGTTGATAAAAGAGGTCGGAATAGATGGCTCTAGACGTAGAATACAAGCGTTGCGTCAAAAAACTGTGTCTCCCATCAACCCTGGGTCTGTTGTGAGTAGGTTCTGTAAGATGATCGAGCGGGTGTTTGAGTATTTCCGTGCTCGATCTATGAAAATGGAGCCCTTTCAGGTAGATCTCTTGCGCGGTGTGGTGTTAGGCGTAACAACAAATCAGTTCTGCGATGATCTCTACAAACACAAGCACACGTTTTCGCTCCCTCCTGTTAATAGACTCACGGCTCTTCATTTACTGATGGATTTATTCCTCCTTCACACTTCTCTTCCAAAACACCATTAATCCACCGTCAAACTGTCATTACACCAAAGTACAGAATAACCAAACAAAATTTTACAAATAAACATTAACCCAAGTTAACAAATACGCTATAAATAAACACAGTTAACGTACCTCGCTGGCTGCACATAACCATAAGGGAGTGAATCCGCTTCAGGAACAAAACTTAACAAAAGTAATTCACTGGTTTCTTCTTCGTCTTCTCTACAGTTTTCCCTTACTTTAAACTGCTCATTTATTCATTCCTGTGACTGCGTAGGTTATAGCTTAGCTTCTTTTCACATGCTCTTTTAATTCCCTTTCCGTCACCCAAAATGGGCTGAGCGCAACACAGCATGAAACTTAGTTCCTACCCCAAAAGAAACAATAGACAAGGGAAATAAGATACATACATAACACAATAAATCAAACAAATTGACATAATTTACATTGTGGCAGTTAAACACGTTGTTGTCCAAACTCGGGTTAGCGCCTCTCAGATCCGAAACGTTCGATTACACCAGGCCAACGCAGAGTCATCTTTATCATATCGAGAAGGAGTTCAAATGTTACGCTAACCCGTATACCCTATGTCTTGCCCCTAGACAATGCGGAAAGAGTCTTATGATGAGACTGCTGATAGCAGCGGTGTTGTTGCACTTGGATATCAACGTTACGATTCAGGCCCAAAACAATAACATGTGTACGACGTTGAGACTAGGAGTGGAGTCTGCCGTGCCAAACTACAAATTTTACCATTTTCCAAAGAGGAAGAAAAACCGATCAGAGTACACGGAAGCCCCGAGAATAGAGTGTGCAGATTCCGCGAGGGCTACAAAAGAGCATCATTTGTACACTTTCTATCATCCAGTAATGATGTTAGTATATATATGTATATATACATATATACTATGACACACACAACATATATATATATATATATATATATATATATATATATATATATATATATATATATATATACCAGGTAAGTGTGAGCTATATAACTGAGTACATCTGCAAAGAAGCCCGTTTCCCATGGTGAGCCGAGAAACAGAAGACCTAAATATGCACGCGACAGATTCAGCCTCTGAAGATATTCAGTATCAACGGTGGTATTTCATAACTAAAGACCAGATCTCCACTGGTCTTTAGTGTTTTACCTAAGGAATGCATCTAGCGGTCCTATGTCCTTACAGGACAATGAACACCTCACGGCTTACATAGTGGAATCAGACATGGACACAGCAACCCCTTGTCTCATTCAAATTCTAAAGTCTGTGACAGTAGGCAAGTTCACGAAACACACATGTGTTCGAGGACAGGATATGGCATTCACAGACACAAATGTCAATGTGGCGTCGATCGCCGTGGACGATGACTTGGTGCAACTGTGCGGATGTAAAGGAGTACCATGCGTTGCGTACTTGCTCCACTACCTAGAACGAGATAGCAGTTGTGGCGAAGAACACCGTCTGGGTAAACAAATGTATTCTTTGTTTCAACAAACAGTAAAAGAAATGCTTCTCAGGATGCACGATGTAATGCACCACTACCCCTTGTTTAACCGCATCATCAAACACCATTTCTCTGAGCAAGAGACTCGACAACCTCCTTCACTCGAGGACGTGATCTCCCCGTCTGGATTGTTGACTAGAGGCGTTTTGTTGCACGAGAGGTTGCACGGGGTTTCTGGCACAGATCATTTGACTTTTACAAAATGGACCGGGTCTCTTTGTTTCACAGGAGACAAATGAATATTTGCGTCAGACCGCAAAGATTTGGCTGTTGTTGATATTGCTACAACCCGACCCGTTTCACCGACTCGCGTCGACACAACCAGTCTGCTGTCTTGTCACAACCCTGAAGACGTTACCACGCACGCGTGCCTGTACGATGCGATGTCAGCGTTCAATAACAACCCTGGGACATTGACGGATAGAGCCGAGGCATTTCCTTATGAATTCAACATACGCACAGGACAAGGTGTCACGTTCAACGATCTAGTAGAGTACTGAAGCATGCAAACCTACGATAGACACATCGGTCGCTTCCCGCTGCGTAATCCCATGTTGCTGATGCAAGACACACGGGACCCTGTGGATGAAATGAACACGGTTCATATGTACACCATAACGTCGAGAGGAAGGCTCTCGGAAACGACTACGCTCTACCATGATGAGAAGTGTTGTTACAATGAGGTGTTTCTACCCGGTCGACCCGTCAGTCGACTGAATCTGGACGTAGATATGAAATGTTGCGCGCTGTGTCAAAGTCGATACGTCGCCGACGCAAATGTTGAGACACGTGCGATAAAGTAGCTCAAGCGATGTCGAGCAGCCTATTGATGGTGATAGCGGAATCTTTATTGAACTTTAGAAAGACAAACACTCGGGATGAGACCGCGTTGGCTGGCGTGTGTCTAAAGAGCCTACTCGGAGCAGTTGGGTCGACGTACAGGTGTTGGAGCAGCGGGTGCGTTTTTACAATGACCTGTGTTACGTGAAAACGGTAGACCCTGGCGTGCGAAAACGATGCGAAACGCTCAAATCCGCGTGGACCAGCTTGTTCGTCAACAGGACTCTCAGCAAACTCGCAAAGTCCACAATGCAATTGGAAACCCGCATTCCAATTTGAGACTGTGCGCTACTTGGACATGTACAAGGATATGCTGACGAACGTGAAGCGTCTGCTGTCTAGCGGAACGTTGACCGAGTCCAAGTATATAGCGATAGGAAAATGTATGGAAACGTTCAACAAGGCTAAACTGGGTCACTATAAAATGAACAGCTGCGGTATGAACGTGATGGACCTGTACAGAATGTCCGAGACTAAAGACATCAAGTACTAGTGCATGAAACTGAATGACGTGGTGCCGTACACGATAACGAAACACAGACAAATGCATGGTAAACCATGCAAAGACGCACGTAAATTGTACAAGACGTGGGTTACGACAGGATGGACTCGATGATCAGCGCGGGCGGTAAGAGTCTATTCATTGTGCTGGTGTACAACTTGGTGGAATCCCAGTTGTGTTGCAGATTAGCAAAAGTTCTGAAACCCGTATCGGCGCTGTTTCACAGATGCAGGACAACGCTTAACATCGACGTCGTGATCCACGGGCGAGGTGACATGTTCAGCGGTTTTGTCCTAAGCATACATTCCGTACACATCCCTCAGCTGAAGCTGGCGCTAGACACGCTCAGAGTTAAAGCCGGGCCCCTAGGTGCCACACAAATGTCCAGATTGAGATGGTACCCAGAAGCGGTTGACGAGTATGGCGACACCTGGAACGGTGGCGCCGTGTGCGAACCCCTAACCGGTCTACACTATGCGGGACCGGGTATGGGACTAGAAGTATGGTTTGACTTCTCTAGCATGTATCCTTCTATCATGTGTTCGTTGAACATTTAGCCGGAAACAACCATACCGTGGCCACCACAAAAGCAAACGCACAATCTCTCCGGGTGGATCTGCTACAGCTGGGAAGAGGAAGGGGTCGAGTATGCGTCGTTGATACTCATATACGATCCCGTGACAAAAACGTACGTTAGAGCACCCGGCGTTTTCACATCCTCAGTTGAATATTATCTCAATCGACGCTCGGACTTAAAAAAAAAACTCACGGACCCCAACCTGAGACGCAGGAAGGTGAATGTAAGTACGCAGGAAGGTGAATGTAAGGTCTTGGCTAACTCGTTTTACGGGACGGTGCCACATCCTTGCGGGCCTCTCATATCTGGTCACGGGCGACAGCAGATCGCGGTGGTGAATCGCTGCGTTTCACAGTTTTACCGACACGAATGCCCTGTGATCTACGGTGACACGGATAGCGTGATGGTATCCGTGGGCTACGGACCCCAGGAACGGATTGAACCGGATCTATCAGACACTATCCGCGGCAAACGAATGGACGATAGAGAGGAACGGAGTCGTCTAGAAAAGTTTGTCGGCGATGCAAAAGAAGCGATAAGCGCCAAACTCAAAAGAGCAGGGCGAGATGTCCCTAACTTTCTTGAGAAAGTACGTACACGTTACACTCGTAGAGGACATGCTGAAACGCATGTATGTCATCGGTCGCGGGAACACTCATGAAAAACTTGAGCGTGACCCACTGGGTGGACTCACAAAGGAGGGTTATCCTGTGTACACGGCGAGGGCTCCCGAGTTATGAGCTACATCAGCCGTACCTATAACGGAGGCGTTTGTGAAAGACAGACGAGTGAAATTGGAATACGAAAACAGCTGTTCCGTGTATTGTCACGTCGTGAAAAAGACATCTCGCGCTGACGCACACTGTGGACGACGCGAGCGATCAATGCTTGTCCTCTGTCACGGTTAAAGCGAGAGGGCTGGCGGCGTTCAAGACCATGAGATCGCCGTGCGATTCCGCCGTGACGGATACGTTCATAGCTTGCGTAATGAAAGGCTTCTGTGTAAGGTTGGAACGCGACAATGTGTCTTGTTTTTCTACGGTACCGTGGCACGAACTTCGCATCGGAGACGTGATATTGTATCTGCGAGAAAAGCCCATGTTCGACGATGCCAGTAGATGGCTCGCGTAGTCTGCGCGCCAGCTCGATCGAGTTGGTATCTAAGTTTAGGTTTACAATTCCTGTAGATCTTGGGCGGCTGTGTTTGCAACATCTCGTCTGTCGTTTGATAATCTCTAGTTATCGACTTCCGCATTGCCATCACATCGCTCGCATCTCGTCGAGCTCGTTCATCTTCTACTCGCCTGATCGTATCATAGTCGGTCTCGGCAGAATCCACAGTCCCCATCGTCACACACAAGCGCAGAAGATGTGGTATGTTGTCGTAGGTGTACACGGTGGACGTTTTGCTAGGTTTGAGAATATAGCCCGTGCGCTCTTCGTCGGCTTGTATCGTGTGCATTTCCGTAGTGTGTTTGGTTTTAATGAACAGATGGAACGAATCCCGTGCAGTGCCGGGTGTCAACACAACATAGCCTGGTTTCTGAGCTTCCATAAAAGAAACCATGTTAGTCTTGTCCGGACAATAGGGAATACCGCAACGCAAGACACCAAGCCGCCACAACGACAGTCTACCCATGTGGTTGTCACATTCAGGCGTCTTTTGCTTGACTGCACCTCGTCACCTATACACTGTGCGGCAACGCTAGATGCGTGTGCTGGTCAAAATACGCTGGACTTTTTCTCAGAGCCGATTCTTGTCCATTGAGTCTATCGGCCATAGCTGAATTAGTTCAATCGCTAGTTTACACCCAACTAGGTATGCACGGTGTGTCGTCTTTTCAACAACACGACGCATATGCGCTTGCTGTCTTAGTAGTGAGATATGGAAATGAGTACAGTGTATAGGATCGGGCAGGGTCACCGGGCCACAAAAAACAGCGCGAGGTGCATGAAAAACCTACTCCACCAGCTCTGTTTAATGCTCACGGATACCGTCAGCTCGTCACCGTCCTGGTCGACTAACCACTGCGCGTTGAGCATATCCACACGTTCCCTTAAGCGATAGCAAGCATGCTCATTTGCGATGAATGTGAAGTACTGTGTATACATATCATGTAAATACTGTAACAATTGTTCACCGTGGAACACTTCGACCACGCCATGCAACTCTGTGTCAGCGAGGACGTCGGTACATCTGTCGTTCATGCACTCGTAGTCCACGAGCGGTGTCAGGAGCGGGTAGGTGGCGTACAGGTTATAGAATCTACCGCCACTGCGAGCACTAGCCTGCGCGCATATACGCATTAGGTTTGAGTGAGCTGACGCTGAGCGGCGCAGCACCCACGAGCACAACTCCGGATTGTTGTTCCGCATCGACAGTGCAAACGCTTAGATTTCGTCCTCTGATAGCTCTGTATATCCTATCATCGGCAGAACTCGTCACGTAGTTCAAGTCGCCGTCAAGGGACAACCAAAACGCTTGTATGTCACTATCCCGAGCACATTGGTGTACGCGCTGCTCGCATGTCATGGTTTCAGGTACTTCGCCTGCCATCATGCACCGCTTCTTGGTCGATTAACGACTCGCCGTTTCCCACGGGACGCCTGAAAATAACCAACAATATCTAAAGTGTAATTTCACCGGCAACGTGAACTGTATTAATTTCACCGGCAACGTGAGCTGTATTAGTCGTGCTTTACTAGGACGTTCGATCTTCTGCTCTGTAAGACACAGGTTTCGACCGCGTGACTTTTTAGCAAAGAAAGCCCTATCGCAACAATCCTGGGACATGGCGGTATCTGTGTATCGCGGTGCGCTTTCGTTCACGACCGAGGACGCCGAATGGTTACAGCGTAGTCTTAGAGATCCTATCGAACCCACCATTTCGGTTCCCATCGGTGTGGCTGTGGACTGTGTTCGCATTCGACTAGCTAAGAAGAGCAACGACTGTAAACAACTCGAACAAATGGAACGATTGCGCGAGTACACGCGGTTGTTAACAGATCGAACTTCACAAGCCGCGTTGATAAAAGAGGTCGGAATAGATGGCGCTAGACGTAGAATACAAGCGTTGCGTCAAAAAACCGTGTCTCCCATCAACCCTGGGTCTGTTGTGAGTAGGTTCTGTAAGATGATCGAGCGGGTGTTTGAGTATTTCCGTGCTCGATCTATGAAAATGGAGCCCTTTCAGGTAGATCTCTTGCGCGGTGTGGTGTTCGGCGTAACGACAAATCAGTTCTGCGATGATCTCTACAAACACAAGCACACGTTTTCGCTCCCTCCGGTTAATAGACTCACGGTTCTTCATTCACTGATGGATTTATTCTTCCTTCACACTTCTCTTCCAAAACACCATTAATCCACCGTCAAACTGTCATTACACCAAAGTACAGAATAACCAAACATAAATATTACAAATAAACATTAACCCAAGTTAACAAATACGCTATAAATGAACACAGTTAACGTACCTCGCTGGATGCATGTAACCATAAGGGAGTGAATCCGCTTCAGGAACAAAACTTAACAAAAGTAATTTGCTGGTTTCTTCTTCATCTTCTCTACCGCTTTCCATTACTTTAAATTGCTTATTTAGTTATTCCTGTGACTGCGTTGGTTATAGCTTAGCTTCTTTTCACATTCTCTTTTACTTCCCTTTCCGTCATCCAAAATGGGCTGAGCGCAACACAGCATGAAACTTAGTTCCTACCCCAAAAGAAACAACAATAGACAAGGGAAATAAGATACATACATAACACAATCAATCAAACAAATTGACATAATTTACATTGTGGCAGTTAAACTCCCACCAAATCTCAACTTGAGATTTCCTCATACCTTTGAACCTTCACGTTATAAGCATTTACAACAGTTTAACACATGCTTATTCAGCTTCAACCAGTAGAACTATTTTTTGCACCAGCCTTTCAAGATAAGCTGGCCTAGTTGAATGTTTTCCCCGTTCGTCCAAAGTTGAGTCGCTAACCAACAGCTTCACCTCTCTGACCCTTCCGTCAGCAATGGGGTACACCTCTGTGACTCTTGCTAGTCTCCAGTGATTTCGCGGAGCACAGTCCTCTTGGAGAATAACAATGTCATTGACCTTGATGTTTTTCTTATCCCCATGCCATATCTGTCTTTGCTGGAGATGAAGAAGATACTCCCTCCTCCACGTTGTCCAAAACTCATTCGCCAAGAACTGCACCTGCCGCCATCTCTTATGCAGGTATAAATCCTGCCTTACGAACTGACCTGGAGGTGGCAATATGATGTTAGACTTCATCAGCAGAATGTGATTTGGTGTGAGCGGTTCAAGACTTGTTGGATCATTCAGGTGCTCTGTTGTCAGGGGTCAGCTATTTAGTTTAACCATCACTTCAGACAAAAATGTCCTAAGTGAGGCGGTGTCAAGCCTTTTAGCAGACTGATCAAGGATCGTTGTTAGGACACTTCTGACTGTCCTTATTTGCCTCTCCCAAATTCCTCCCATATGGCTTGACGATGGGGGATTAATTACAATTTCACAGCCATATTCCTTCAACTGCTCCTGATCCCAGTTCTTGATGAGTCCATGAACTCTCTTTTTGCACCCACAAAGTTGGTACCTTGATCACATCTCAACTGCCTAACATTCCCACGTATTGCACTGAATACGCGCAATGCATTGATGAAAGCATCCGAACTGAGGTCATCAAGCATTTCGATATGTACAGCTCTGCAACACATACAAGTGAAGAGAAGGCCATACTTCTTCAGTTCCTTTCTTGCATCCCTCACATAGAATGGTTTGAAGCAATTCATGCCACAATATGTGAATGGAGGGGTCATTTCCACTCTGTCCTTTGGCAAATCTGCCATTTTTGGGTCGTGCTTGTTCCTTCTATACTTTCTGCATGTGAAGCACTTAAAGATATGGGAGGCAACTGCACCTCTGCATCCAACTACCCATATCCCATTAGATCGCAATTCATTTACAGTCATACCTCTTCCTTGATGCTGCACCTTCTCATGATTATGCTTAATCAATAAAGAAGACACATGGCTTGTTGTTGGCAGAATAGCAGGATGTTTAACGTGCGGATGAAGATCACTTCTTGTCAAGCGGCCGCCTACTCTAAGCACACCCTGCTCATCCAAAAATGTTGTTTGTTTTGTCTTTGGATTTTACGTCCTTGCATTGTTGCAAATTCTTGATTTCACTGCTGAATACTTCTCTTTGGACCAATCTAATTAAGAAAAGTTCAATCAATCAATCAATCAAAGCTTTATTTATATAGCGCCTTCCGCAACCCTGTCAGGAAAAAGTTCAGCTCGTTGTCTTTCCTCAACACTTGTACTTCCATTGAGTTTGGGGCTAAGACCCTTAACTTGTTTGCATGACGTTTAAGACAAGCAATAGCCTTAACAACTCTTTTCCAGTCAGAAAACTTGGTCAGGCGATCCAGTAATGTTCTATTTGTCCTTGCAATGGTGATGAGTACTTGAGCCCTTTGAAGTTCTGGATCAGTATCACTAACCTCTCCCACCTTGGGATCCTTTGTGGGTAGTTCTCTTTCCCACAAAAAGTCTGGGCCAGTGAACCAATTTGAAGCAACGAGCCGATCT
The DNA here is from genome assembly GCF_043380555.1 of Nothobranchius furzeri. Classification (NCBI taxonomy): domain Eukaryota; kingdom Metazoa; phylum Chordata; class Actinopteri; order Cyprinodontiformes; family Nothobranchiidae; genus Nothobranchius; species Nothobranchius furzeri. The sequence goes on from NC_091751.1 coordinate 19,909,031, forward strand.
GCCGATAACCCTCTCGAAATGGTCCGCCGGATTGTCTTCAGACTGCACATGATACCATTGGTTGACATCTGTGGTGGCTTTGATTCTCTGGATCCTATTTGCCACGAAAACATGGAAGCGTCTGGCATCATTCTTAATATACCCGAGAACAACCTTAGAATCAGTCCAATAATATTCTATTTCAAGGTTGTCTATTTAAAGCTCATGGTTTAACATAGCACCTATCTTCGCAGCAACCACTGCCGCAGACAGCTCAAGCCTTGGAATCGTTGTGACCTTTGTGGGGGCAGCACGCGCTTTCCCCATGACAAGTGAGCAGTGTACGCTGCCATTAGAGTTCACTGCTCTTAGGTAAGTGCACTCCCCATAACCTGTGAAGCTAGCATCTGAGAAGTGATGTAACTCATGCTGCTTGACATCTATGAAGCTTGCTGGTATGTAGCACCTCTTAATTTTTACTTGACACAAGTTATGGAGATCTTGTAACCATGACTGTCACTGTGATCTGCACTCCTCTGAAAGTGGTTCATCCCAACTAACTTTCTCTCGACTCAACTGTTGCAAGATCAACTTGCCACGCAAAACAAACGGTGCTACGAAACCCAGAGGATCGTAGATGGAAGCTACTGTGGATAGCACTCCCCTTCTCGTCATCAGGTGTTTCTTGACAGTTACTCTGAACTGAAAGTCATCAGAGGATACGCACCATTGCACGCCCAGTGCTCTTTCTAGGAGTGGCTCCCCTAAATCTATGTCCAGCTCTTTGACACTGTCAGCACATTCTTCCCTTGGTATTGATTCCAATACCTTCTTGCTGTTGGAAATGAACTTGTGCAGTCTAAGCTTGCCTGCACTGCAAAGCTCTCTAGCTTCCTTGATCAGTTCAATTGCCTCCGCATCAGACCTTACACCCACCAGTCCATCATCAACATATAAATTTCTTCGGATGAACCTGACAGTGCTTTCGTTAAATCGATCCTGACCTTCTGTGGCTAGATGTTTAAGTCCAAAATTGGCACAGCCAGGTGAAGAAGCTGCTCCAAACAAATGGACTTTCATCCGAAAAACTGATGGTGGAGCCTCGAGATTATCATTCTCCCACCATAAGAACCTCAAGTTGGTCTTCAGGCTTTACATGGAATTGATGGAACATTCGTTCCACAGCACACATAATACAAAGAACTCCCACCAAGGTGTTTGTGAGCTCAGGACCTGTAAGAAGGTAGTCATTCAATGACATGTCTTGAAATCTTGCCGAGCAATCAAAGACCACTTGCAGTTTCTCTGGTTTTTGAGGGTGGTATTCGCCATAGTGGGGAATATACCAAGCTGATTGTCTATCAAGCTCCTCTTCTGGGACCCTTTCTGCTTCACCACGACTGATAATGTCCTTCATGAAGTTCATGTAATCTGCCTGATATTTCTGGTCACTCTTGAGCCTCCTCTCCAAGCACTTAAGGCGTTGGACAGCACATGGTTTGTTATTTGGTAACTCTGGCCTACGTCTGGCCATTTCAAGATGTCCGTCTTCTTTGTGTCTAATTTCTTCTTTCATTTTGGTCAAAAACTGGAGATCTTCTTGCGAAAGATTTGCCTCTTCTCCAAGTCTTTCACTGAAGTCCGATTCCAGCACCTTAAGTACGTCTTCTGGAGCCGTCAGTTCCTTAATTCTTGTTTTGAAAACATAAAGAACGTTGCTCTTCAGATTACTTGTTACTTTGGGTTCAGGAATCACTTGCCTTACAATGATGCGGTGACTTACTCCAATCGCATCACTGTGTAGTCTTCACTTGGATCACCATAGCTTACTATGCTCCAGCCTACGTCAGTTTTCTGTGCGAAGGGCTGGTTGTCCTCACCACATACAACTTCTCTTGGCATCAGTGCTTGTGGACAGTTATACCAAATAAGAAGACCGATTTCACAGTTCTTCGGCGGGGCAATGTGTTCTGCAAGATGCTCTAAATGAGGCCATGCCCTTGCTGACTCAGATGTTGGAATGTGTGTGCGATTGGCAGGTATGAATTCACGAGTGTAGACCGTTGGCACTGTGATCTTCTTAGAAGAAGATAACCCTCTTATTTGTAAACCTTTGATTCTTTTGCATGGTACAATTGTCTCCTTGGACGACATTGTGGACAGCTTCAACTTGACTGGCTCTGCATTAACATCAAGAGCATCCACTACTTCTTCAAGAATGAATGAAGAGTCACTTTGTGAATCTAACAGAACATAGACAAGGACCTCTATTTGAATTACCAGGCATTGACGCATAAACAGGAACTATTGCTGAAGTCTGAGCACTGTTACCATCATGTACAACTCTATTGGATGTGGTTTCTTGAATGGTGTCTTGCAGCGATTGTAGCTTTCTTTCCATAATGCAACTTGTCCCATCATTTTCTTGTTTTGAGCGATCCTCATGTAAGCATGTGGGGTGGCACTTAGAGCAGGTGTCACAGACCATCCAGTTGCTGCAATTCTTGGATTGATGGCCAGGACTCAAAGAGCCGAAACACAGTTTCTCACCTTGAATGAACTTCACTCGGTCAGCAACTGGCCTTGCAGTTAGTCTACGACACTTGTGCAAGACATGTCCTGTTTTCTTACAAAACATACATGTGCTTATGTTCTTCTCAGTGGTGTTAGTGGTAAAAATCCTTGCACTTGCTGCTTGGCTCTTAGGGGTCACTACATTCTGCGGTTTAGATCTAGTCCTTTCCTGCTCCCCTTGCCGCAAAGCATAGTAAGATGTAACAGGGTTACAAGCAATACTATCCTCCAAGGTCAGGAAAGTTACGAAATACTTGAAATCTGGCAACCTCCCATGCTCCAGCTGATACTGTGTGGCTTTTCGGTTCCATCTGCTGCTTAACCAATCAGGCAACTTGGCTGTCAGCCTTTGATTTTCGACGTCATCATCAAGAATACGCAGACACTCATTGTGAGTCATGGCAAATTCACATCTGCGTAAAAAATCCACAAATTTCCTTAAGTCAGCTCTTGACGCTATTTTTGGCCAGGCATGTAATTTGTCTCGGCAGACCTTTGCAATCATAAAAGGCTAGCCGTATCTCTCATTGAGCAGTCCCCATGCAGTTACATATGCAGTATCTGAACCAATCAGGAAATAACCTTCTAATGCCTCTCTAGCTGCTCCTCCAACATATTTCTGAAGAAAGAATATTTTCTCTGAACTTGAAATATTTTTCTTTTCAATAAGAGTTTGGAAGGATGATTTCCAATGATTAAACTTGAGTGGATCACCATTAAAAACTGTGGGCTCTGGAATAGGTAGCCTATTTGCTGATATAGCCTCAGCTAAGACTTTCACAAGCTCTCCTGTGCTGTCTTGAAGCACATGTGTTGGCACTGCATCCTTTGGTGATTGTGAGTGCCAGTTGTCAGATTTCATCTGGTTGAGTGGCTGCATAACCTTATGAAGATCAGCCCACAGAGCATTCCCTTGTGCTGGGCTGAGCTCATTCTCATCATACACTTGAAGCCTTGCTTTGGCTGCATTCATCCTTTTCAAATTCTCTAAACGATCAAGCTCTCTCTTTAGGTTCTCTACAGACCTCTATCTTGCAGCATTCTCTTCTTGCTGTTTCTTTAAGAGAGCGGCCTCTTGTTTCTCTCTTTCTAACCTGCGTTCGTTTTCTTCTCTTTCTCCTTCAAGACAACGAGCTAATGCGGCTGCTTCTTGGTCTGCAATGACCAACCTCTCTTCAGCTTCAAGATTTTGCAGCTTCTCTTGGTGGTCCTCTTGTTCAGCCATAATTTGCAGTACAGCCCGTGTAGCTGCATACTCGGCAGCAGCTTCTTGTCTTCTAAGTGAAGATACATTTGAGTGAAAAGAATATGCTTTAGAACCGTTAGAGGCAGAAAGTGAAACACTGGAAGTTGAAGATGCGAATACAGAACTGTGATCTGGCCAAATCAACTCCTCAGCTGTACCCTGTATTTCAAATTGAGCATTTCGTAATACAGTCTTGGTGATCGATCCATCTTGCGACGCATGTCATGGGATGGTTGATCAATTTTTCGGTAGTTATCATAAGCAATGTTCAATTCAGATAATTCCCTTTGAATACCGATTATGTGTTCTTGTAGGATGTCACTAGGATCCTGTTTTAACACAGATCTTTTAGCTACCTTAATTAGAGCTTTCCATCGTTCATATTTGCTGTCAAAGCGAAGCACTTGATTTGCTCTTTCTGAAACTCCTTTCCCTTTTCTGTTAATGTCCGGGCTCTTTCACTTCTACGAGGCACTTCAGGTGGTGCTATATTTTGCCCGATATTTGATTAATCTGTCTGCTCTAACTCGGTCTCTTCTTCCAGAGCAGCTGCTGCACCCTGAGCTTCTTTACTTGTATGTGACATTTTGATTATTTGTACACAGGCAACATACAAGAGCAAGCTGCAACACTATTTGTCAATGCTGAATAAGGGGCTTAACTAACTAAAGTCACTCCCCATGTAGAATATTACAGAGTAAGTACACTTAACAGAGTTCTTATAGACCCTTTTACTACCTACGTCATCAAAAGTTGCGCGCGCAGCCTGGCAACGAGAGTGAAGGCTTCCTCATTCACACTCGATACTAAAGCAGCGTTTTAAACACTTTGTTTTGAAGTTCTGAGCACATAAAAATGTCGGGTAGTTGCGTGTATGGATGCCAGAATCGCTTCTCTTCAAGCAGTGGAGTGAAACTTTACAAAATTCCGAAGGGAGCACATCCATTTCAACAAAATCGGAGGCGTCTGTGGCTGCAGGCCATCAAAAGGGTTGATGAACACTGGACGGAAAACACGATCCGAAATGCTCGAGTTTGTAGCGCCCATTTTATATCAGGTAAGGTAATTATGTACTAAGGTTACATATAAATTTATACACTTTATTTCATGCTTCAAATTAACATTTCATTCTAATTCATCTGTATTTTCCCACTGTATTTCTCTAAAATTAACACGATTGTACTCTGAGCACGCTAAAAAAAGAAACCTATGCTATTCTCACCCTGCCATGCAGGTACAGTTGGCTGTGAAGACGTAGTTCTCTGGTTTGTTTACTATGACCCAAGCCTCGTACATAGCAGTCTTGTGTCCTTGTCTTTGGCTAGGAAGGACTTCTGCCTTCAAGACGCAAAACTCAGAGTCTATGTCGTGATATTTTACTTTCTGTACGTGTATGCATCTAACGATTTGTATGCCCGTAGCTTCTCACGTGTGTACTTACTGGGCCTCTCCACTAAAAACGTATATATATCGGGCCACTGGATATCTGGCCACGCACCTACATCTTCCACCCATTCCATAATGCCACAGGGATCCGGGAGTCTGTTGCCATTCGTTAAAGTGAGTTTACTAATATAACATTCAAGATTTGCCGGTGATAACCCCGCAGCGTAGCTTGATAAAGCCTGAAACAACGCCATTCTCTGTTGCCAAGCTGCGCGCGCATTCCCGCTGACGTCATATTGTTTACAAACAGTAAAAGGGTCTATTATAACCTGTCACACACCGAACTTGTAAAGACACTGAACCGTAAATACAAACTGTGGATATCTACCAAATGTACAAAGTGTACTGCTGCTCCTTAAGAGCCAACTATTATTATTCAACTGAACATGAACTCACATCTCTTATTTAAGTGCACATTCATATACGTGAAACACCGTGGCTGCCAGGTTATACACAGTCCCTCTTAGTTTTCAACTCTTGTGTCACTTTTCAGACCAAAACTTTACAGTCTGACTTATAGACTTCTTCATGAAAACCTTATGAACCTGTGTGGCCTAAACAGTGGCTTATCTGTGTTCCCGTCTTGATGAGCTGCTGAATTTGCGCTGATAGGGCGTGTTTGGGCCTCGAGTTTGACTTTCGCTCCCTCCGGTTAATAGACGACACCACGGTTCTTCATTCACTGATGGATTTATTCTTCCTTCACACTTGGATATCAACGTTATGATTCAGGCCCAAAACAATAACATGTGTACGACATTGAAACTAGGAGTGGAGTCTGCCGTGGCCGAACTAAAAATTTTACCATATTTCAAAGAGGAAGAAAAACCGATCGGAGTACACGGAAGCCCCGAGAATAGAGTGTACAAATTCCGCGAGGGCTACAATAGAGCATCATTTGTACATTTTCTATCATCCAGTAATGATGTAAGTATATATATATATGTATATATACATATATACTATGACACACACTATATATATATATATATATATATATATATATATATATATATATATATATATACCAGGTAAGTGTGAGCTATATAACGGAGTACATCTGCAAGAAGCCCGTTTCCCAAGGTGAGCCGAGAAACAGAAGACCTAAATATGCACTCAAAAAATTCAGCCTCTGAAGATATTCAGTCCCAACGGTGGTATTTCATAACTAAAGACCGGATCTCCACGGGTGTGTTTTACCTATGGAATGCATCTAGCGGTCCTATGTCCTTACAGGACAATGAACACCTCACGGCTTACTTATATAGTGGAATCAGACATGGACACAGCAACCCCTTGTCTCATTCAAATTCTAAAGTATGTGACAGTAGGCAAGTTCACGAGGACAGGATATGGCGTTCACAGACAAAAATGTCAATGTGGCGTCGATCGCCATGGACGATGACTTGGTGCAACTGTGCGGATGTAAAGGAGTACCATGCGTCGCGTACTTGCTCCACTACCTAGAACGAGATAGCAGTTGCGGCGAAGAACACCGTCTGGGTAAACAAATGTATTCTTTGTTTCAACAAACAGTAAAAGAAATGCTTCTCAGGATGCACGTTGTAATGCACCACTACCCCTTGTTTAACCACATCATCGAACTCCATTTCTCTGAGCAAGACACTCGACAACCTCCTTCACTCGAGGACGTGATCTCCCCATCGGGATTGTTGACTAGAGGCGTTTTGGTGCACGAAAGGTTGCACGGGGTTTCTGTCACCAGCACAGACCATTTGACTTCTACAAAATGGACCGGGTCTCTTGTTGCACAGGAGACAAATGAATATTTTGCAAGCGCTAAAAGCGATCACACGCAAATCGAGCCTGTGGACTCTGTCGGGACCAAAGTGTACACCGCCGGTGGTGTGACAAACTCACCCGCTTCGTCAGACCGCAAAGATTCGGCCGTTGTTGATATTGCTACAACCCGACCCGTTTCACCGACTCGCGTCAACACGACCAGTCAGCTGTCTTGTCACAACCCCGAAGACGTTACCACGCATGCGTGCCTGTACGACGTGATGTTGGCATTCAATAACAACCCTGGGACATTGACGGATAGAGCCGAGGCATTTCCTTATGAATTCAACATACGCACAGGACAAGGTGTCACGTTCAACGATCTAGTAGAGTACTGCAGCACGCAAACCTACGATAGACCCATCGGTCGCTTACCGCCGCGTAATCCCGTGTATAGCTGATGCAAGACACACGGGACCCTGTGGATGAAATGAACACGGTTCATATGTACACCATAACGTCGAGAGGAAGGCTCTCGGAAACGACTACGCTCTACCATGATGAGAAGTGTTGTTACAATGAGGCGTTTCTACCCGGTCGACCCGTCAGTCGACTGAATCTGGACGTAGATATGAAATGTTGCGCGCTGTGTCAAAGTCGATACGTCACCGACGCAAATGTTGAGACACGTGCGATAAAGTAGCTCAAGCGATGTCGAGCAGCCTATTGATGGTGATAGCGGAATCTTTATTGAACTTGAAAAGACAAACACTCGGGATGAAGCTTGTCTAAAGAGCCTACTCGGAGCAGTTGGGTCGACGTACGGGTGTTGGAGCAGCGGGTGCGTTTTTACACGCTTTATTTCATGCTTCAAATTAACATTTCATTCTAATTCAAATTCAAATTCAAAAATACTTTATTAATCCCAGAGGGAAATTGATTCTCCATTCCAACTGAACTGATCTATAATCAAATTGTCCGGAAGAGGCAAGGGAGGTAAAGGACTCGGAAAAGGAGGCGCTAAGCGTCACCGTAAGGTTCTTCGTGATAACATTCAGGGTATTACCAAACCTGCTATCCGCCGTTTGGCTCGCCGTGGTGGAGTCAAGCGTATCTCCGGTCTGATCTACGAGGAGACTCGCGGAGTGCTCAAGGTGTTCCTGGAGAACGTTATCCGTGACGCAGTCACCTACACCGAGCATGCCAAGAGGAAGACCGTGACCGCCATGGATGTGGTCTATGCTCTGAAGAGGCAGGGATGTACCCTGTACTGATTCGGAGGCTAAACTTTATAAGAAATATAAACACCATCTGTATTTTCCCACTGCATATTAGTATTTCTCTAAAATTAACACGATTGTACTCTGAGCACGCTAAAAAAAGAAACTTATGCTATTCTCACCCTGCCATGCAAGTACAGTTGGCTGTGAAGACGTAGTTCTCTGGTTTGTTTACTATGACCCAAGCCTCGTACATAGCAGTCTTGTGTCCTTGTCTTTGGCTAGGAAGGACTTCTGCCTTCAAGACGCAAAACTCAGAGTCTATGTCGTGATATTTTACTTTCTGTACGTGTCCACAGACAACATAGTTGTATGCATCTAACGATTTGTATGCCCGTAGCTTCTCACGTGTGTACTTACTGGGCCTCTCCACTAAAAACGTATATATATCGGGCCACTGGATATCTGGCCACGCACCTACATCTTCCACCCATTCCGTAATGCCACAAGGATCCGGGAGTCTGTTGCCATTCGTTAAAGTGAGTTTACTAATATAACATTCAAGATTTGCCGGTGATAACCCCGCAGCGTAGCTTGATAAAGCCTGAAACAACGCTATTCTCTGTTGCCAAGCTGCGCGCGCATTCTCGCTGACGTCATGTTGTTTACAAACAGTAAAAGGGTCTTTTATAACCTGTCACATACCGAACTTGTAAAGACACTGAACCGTAAATACAAACTGTGGATATCTACCAAATGTACAAGGTGTACTTCTGCTCCTTAAGAGCCAACTATTTATTTGAGTTTGACTTTCGCTCCCTCCGGTTCATAGACGACACCACGGTTCTTCATTCACTGATGGATTTATTCTTCCTTCACACTTCTCTTCCAAAACACCATTAATCCACCGTCAAACTGTCATTACACCAAAGTACAGAATAACCAAACATAAATATTACAAATAAACATTAACCCAAGTTAACAAATACGCTATACACACAGTTAACGTACCTCGCTGGCTGCACGTAACCATAAGGGAGTGAATCCGCGTCAGGAACAAACCTTAACAAAAGTAATTCGCTGGTTTCTTCTTCGTCTTCTCTACAGCTTTCCCTTACTTTAAACTGCTTATATATTCATTCCTGTGACTGCGTAGGTTATAGCTGTAACTACCCGATCCGTACCGGAAACCCGATCGGTACCACGCATGCGCGAAGGGCGTCTACTTCCGCTCGAAACATTTTACGATAGTTACGGGTCAGAGTATCTGTTAAGATGTTAAAAAATAATAAGTATCTATTTAAATGTTTGCAATAGTGAAACATTTCAATATAATGTAGATTAAAAAAAAAAACGTCGGACCGTACAGATCGGGTCTACCTGATCCGTACCGCGCATGTGCAGATGCTCTATTCTTCTTGTGATCCGTTCAATGGCAGTTTACTCCGCAGTGTACGAGGATACTGCCACTTGCTGACCGAGCGAATTAGCCCGATTGTAAACTGAAATTGCGTTGTTACAAATCATGTTTTTATATGCGTGTTAAATTTGATTTAGTGTGTTTATGCTTGTATGTGTGGAGACGATTGATTTGAATTATCTTGATGTTCTGTTGATAATGTCCACTGTAAATTGTCAGTAAACACTGGCTGATTAGTCTTCAGGTAACCTATTACGTTTGTTTTTTCTCCACACAATAGGTTATATTTTCATTTAAAAGATGAAAATGTGTCACTGTGATACAGCAGATATTCTTAATTTGCACTACATGTCCTATGAATGTTTTCCAATATGAAATGTAATATATTCTTGCACAAAAGCCAATTTGGCTCATCACCTAAAATTTGTTTACTTTCTACTTTTGTTAGATTTCTTAGTTTGCCACTTTGTCTTGAAATAACTTAATTCTTTGTAAGACCATAGTGATCATTTTCACAATGCTGCAAAATTAATGTTTGAAAATAGTTTATCAAGGTATTCATAAGTTAAACATATTAAATACAGATTTAACTACACTCATGTTTATATCCATATAAAATAAAACAGGACCACTTTATAATTTCCACAGGTTTACTGTAATAATGCGGAACACAAACAACAGATTACAAGAGCATGAACAACAGAAAAAGGATTGAGAGGATGGTTACAACCCAGATGATTTGAATAAGGAGACACATATTGATGGAAATAAAAAGCTTTTTATTTTCAGCGTGCCCTTTCTGGCAGTGTGGTACTCTGAGTACCAGGTACAAGCCCAACAGATTCACTTTCTCAAACAGAGTGTGACAGTGTGAGTGTCCTGTCACAATGTCCCGATTGATCATCCTTGATCAGTCCCTTTGGCTGACTGGTTAGAGTGTATGACTCTCACCCGGGAGTCTGGGGATTGAATCCCACCCGGGCCCTCGTCATGGACGTAATTTTGGGGGGGGACAGGGGGGACATGTCCCCCCCACTTTTTCCAAAGTCATGTTTTGACCCCTGCACTTTTTACCATCCAAAAACAATGTTATGCTATCTTAGGTGTGTTCTTGCTGTGTCTTTGTAAATCCATGCTTTCGTTCTTTTTTAAACACAGAAACAGTTTTGTTTACCTGTTTGTAGCTACGGTTTCGCCGACAGCTGCCGGCTTCTTCAGCGTCAGCCAGCACCGGCAGCTGTCGGCGAAACCGTAGCTACAAACAGGTAAACAAAACTGTTTCTGTGTTTAAAAAAGAACGAAAGCATGAATGTTATGCTATATTAAATTGACACTAGTTGAGCTCTAGGACCAAGCAGAAAACAACCGTTAGTGTTGAAGCCTGTTTCCTATTAGAGCAAACTGTAAAGATACCCCCCACCCCATGTCCCCCCCACTTCCAAAGTGAAAATTACATCCATGGCCCTCGTTTATCCATCTTGCCACAAGAGCATTACAGTTTTTGCTATAGTACTCCAAGAAGAATGATCAAAAACTCTCACAAAACTCTCCAATATGTCCATTAGGACACGTTCTGGTAACTGCAAAATTTATGCCAGGTGACAATAGTGAAAATACAAAATTTGTCCATAAAGTTTCAGAAATATGAGGACTGAAAACACATTACACTGAGTAGTGTTTCATAACTATTACTTCATTCTACTACTGGATAATGTATCTGAAGGAGCTGCCTGTGACTATAACTACTAATTCAGTTATATCAACAAATGAAAGAAACAGGAAAATCAATAGATTACCTCCAGTATAAGACACCTGTCAGCCTCAGCCTTTAACAGAAAACATGATTATCACATTAGACTGAAATGAAGACTACCACCATGTATGTAAACCTGCATTGTGATGAATAGTCTCAACATTGTGTGGTTCTGTCCTACAAATAGTCATCTGATTGTTGTCTTCTCACCGGTCTGATTAGACTTGGTGAAGGCTTGGAGGAGGTTGCCTTTGGTACCCTGAAGACAGGCTGGAGAGTCCCCTGGAGAAGAAGGGATGCTTCTTCTGTCCAGAAGGCAAATCTTTGTCCATGCCTTTAGAAAACAACGCCAGTCTGAATGGACTCTAGTTGTGTACTGCTGCTTTCTTCAGTATGTTCAATCTCAGGGTTTACAGTAAGCTACTTTCACAAACATTTGTTTGACCTGATGTCTTGCCTGAACCAAAGCTGCAAATATGATGGTGCCAGTTTGTCTAAAGTGCCTGCCACACCCCTCAGTGCCGAATCTCTCCATCAGCTGAATGCACCACCACAGGCGAATTGCTGGCATTTCCTCCTGAAGACAAATATAATGTAAGGTTTATGAAGACTGGAGACTGGCACAGATACTTTGGTGGTACTGTCTGAAAAAGCTTACCTCTGTGAAAGATGGTGGAGATGAGGTGCAGATGCAGAGAGCATACTGTAAAGTAAAATCAATCTTTAACATGTTAAAATGTTACATTCAAGTAATGGCAAGAAAATTCTCACCATCAGCATAAAGATGCCGCAGCAATTTCCCATGAACTGCTGGGGAAAGAACTGTAAAAAGAAACATGTTTCATTAAATGAGGAGAGCTGACATGCACCTGCTAGTTGTTAATTGCATTATGATGCACCTGATGAGCTTTCAAACTTTTGCACTGAAAACATACCTCAAGGTCTCTTCCTGTTTTCTCCTGACAAAAGCACGTCATTGCCTGCTTGAACAACACACTGCCTTACTAGCTTCCTTTTCCGTGTTCCAAAGGTCTTCTTCTGGGTGTCCTGTGCACTCTCAATATTGCGAAGAACCTACAAAAAATTTACATGAAAAGCAGAGAGAGAAATATAAATATTTATTATTCACCAGGTCGCCATGGCAATGCTCATTCTGGAAATATAGAAATACAGAAAAGTTAGCTACTAAAGCAGTAAAAATGTTGAATACACTAACCACATTTCCCCTTTTTCCCTCAACAAATCTCCTTTCCCTTCAGTCAGCCCTCTTCAAATGTACAGACTGTTTCATTCAGAACCGTCATCTCCTCAACTCTTGTGTCGATGTCCTCTTCTGGGTCTGCAACCTCAAAGTCATCGTCCATGGGACAGGTGTTCATCACAGCAGGAAGACGTGGATGTCGGTGGAAGACCAGGAAATAGGGACTGTGGCGGGTGGAGTGCTGATCACACAAAATCTCTCCATTAATTCATTTTCTCTTGCACTTGTCAATAACTTCTTTTTTTTATAAACAAAATTAAAAACATTCTTAAGACGATGCTACACTGTGAAGCAGCGTAAAAGTCATACAAAATGTCAAAATAGGAATACCTGCTTTGCAGTGTTGATGCCGTACACCACAGCAGCAAGGTGAACGTCCCAGTCGTCATGGTTCTGGTTCACGTACTTTCTGAGAGCACGCTTAATGTTCTGGTTGGTCCTCTCATCCTTGAGTTGTATTGGAGAATAGATAAAGAATCATGACTGATTTCCCATGAGTTACTCAAGGTTAGATATCCAAATGCTAACCTGCCCGTTGGTCTGGGGGTGGTACGCACTGGAGACAGCATGTTTAATATTCAGCATGCTGAAAATGCTGTCGTTGAGCTGCAGTGGCATGAGCAGACTTGGTCTAAATACATCATCTCAAATGTCAAGTTACGACTAACACTTTCACAAATTTTACCTGGTTCACAAACTCCTTTCCTTGGTCAGTGATGATCTTCCTCACCATGCCAAACTTAGACTTCATGACTGCAGAGACCTCAGCAGCAGTCTTGGACTTAAGAGGTTCTGCAATCACCCAGATCGGTCATGGTCAGGACATATCGGTTCCCTAGACGTGTTTCTGGGAGTGGTCCAATTAAATCCATGCCCAGGAACTCCCAAGGTTCTTTACCTGCAGGTCACAGAACTTATCAAGTGAAAATTTAAAGCTAACCTGCAGCAGACAAGCTTATTAACTTGAAAATTAAATGTAAATAGCTTTAAGATGTACCTTGACGGGATGTAATGTTGGTGCCACGGTCTTGATTGGGTCATTCATCTGGCAGCGATGACAACATCTGACCTGAAAGGCGTATTCCAAACAATACGTCTAGCAAACCCTAAAGCAGTTGATGTAAATTGATAATAAAATAAAAAGACAGAAACTAATGTTGAAATGTAAGTGTGAAAGTAAACACATTGAATTATATAGCCTACAGATGTTTTAGAAAAAATTATGACGACCTGATTTAGCTTCTTCACTCACATAAGGCCATTACCCATTCACTGATGTCCTGGTTCAATGTTGGCCAGTAATAGCCAGCAACAACCCTGTTTCGGGTACCTCTGACACCATTGTGGTTCCCGGTACCAGGGTTATTGTGGCACTCCATCAAAACAGGCTTCTTCTCCTCCTCTCACATGACTAGCAGGCGCATGCTCTGCATACTGGGGCCAATGTAGAAGAGTCTGTTGTCTGGAACAAGATAAAAATGAAAAAAAAAAAAAGATGAGAGTTGCTGACTAAAGTAAATTGAAATGTCTGACAGATATTAAAGTTTGAGATCTGCACCAATATGGTACATTTACCTCCAATTGCAATTATCTTTAAAAAATATATATAAAGGCTATATATATATGATATTGTATTTATGATTTAAAAAAAATCTAAAATAAGACCACACACCAAGAAATAGACCTATATATAGAGTTTCGATATTACAGACACTACACGTATACACTGTACACTGATATTACTCGTTACACCCTCCTGAATCAACGCAGGCGTCATGCAACTTTAGAACAATAACAGAGTCTGTACCCTCAAGCAGCAAGGGCAGCTGTAGACCATGATAAAAGATCATCTTTAATTTTCGTACTTACCTTTAAGTCTGTAATTAGGCGCCATTCTTCTTATTTTACGGTGCTTTTGTTCAATCGTCGGAAGCTCTCCGTTGAGGAGAAAATCATGAATTTCGTTGTATTCTGAGGTATTCATTGTTTAAACGTCCCGCAGTCGGTAACTGTCGCAAAGTTGGCAAAGAGAGGAAGTGACGTAAAATTTGCGCATGCGTGGTACCGATCGGGTTTCCGGTACGGATCGGGTAGCGACAATAGCTTAGCTTCTTTTCACATGCTCTTTTACTTCCCTTTCCGTCACCCAAAATGGGCCGAGTGCAACACAGCATGAAACTTAGTTCCTACCCCAAAAGAAACAACAATAGACAAGGGAAATAAAATACATACATAACACAATAAATCAAACAAATTGACATAATTTACACTGTGGTAGTTAAACACGTTGTTGTCCAAACTCGGGTTAGCGCCTCTCAGATCCGAAACGTTCGATTACACCAGGCCAACGCAGAGTCATCTTTATCATATCGAGAAGGAGTTCAAATGTTACGCTAACCCGTATACCCTATGTCTTGCCCCTAGACAAAGCGGAAAGAGACTTATGATGAGACTGCCGATAGCAGCGGTGTTGTTGCACTTGGATATCAATGTTATGATTCAGGCCCAAAACAATAACATGTGTACGACGTTGAGATTAGGAGTGGAGTCTGCCGTGGCCGAACTACAAATTTTACCATCTTTCAAAGAGGAAGAAAAACCGATCGGAGTACACGGAAGCCCCGAGAATAGAGTGTACAGATTCCACGAGGGCTACAAAAGAGCACCATTTGTACATTTTCTATCATCCAGTAATGATGTAAGTATATATATATATATATATATATATATATATATATATATATATATATATATATATATATATATATATATATATATATATATATATATATATACTATGACACACACAATATATTTATACCAGGTAAGTGTGAGTTATATAACGGAGTACATCTGCAAGAAGCCCTTTTCCCAAGGTGAGCTGAGAAATAGAAGACCTAAAAATGCACGCGACAAATTCAGCCTCTGAAGATATTCAGTCCCAACGGTGGTATTTCATAACTAAAGACCGGATCTCCACGGATGTGTTTTACCTATGGAATGCATCTAGCGGTCCTATGTCCTTACAGGACAATGAACACCTCACGGCTTATATAGTGGAATCAGACATGGACACAGCAACCCCTTGTCTCATTCGAATTCTAAAGTCTGTGACAGTAGGCAAGTTCACAAAACTCACATGTGTTCAAGGACAGAATATGGCATTCACAGATGGATGAAACGAACACGGTTCATATGTACACCATAACATTGAGAGGAAGGCTCTCTGAAACGACTACGCTTCACCATGATGAGAAGTGTTGTAACAATGAGGTGTTTCTACCCGGTCGACCCGTCAGTCAACTGAATCTGGATGAAATGTTCAAAGTCAATACATCGCCGACGCATATGTTGCGACACGTGCTATAAAGTAGCTCAAGCGATGTCGAGCAGCCTATTGATGGTGATAGCGGAATCTTTATTGAACTTGAGAAAGACAAACACTCGGGATGAGATCGCGTTGGCTGGCATGTGTCTAAAGAGCCTACTCGGAGCAGTTGGCAAGATAGCTGTGTACATGAGACGATCGTCGGGCAAACCCAAGTTGAGTTTGCGGATATTGTGGTATTTGCTCGTGGAACTGTGCAGCGTACGCGGAATAGAAGAATACAAAACTCTACTGCAGCCTATGGAACGGTTTTCTCTTCGATATGTCCTACTGTCATACCTCGAATGATCACACTCATGCGGACTGTGCGATCTGCGTAAAGCGGTATCGCGGTCCACTTCAAACCAACGGTGTTTAAAGTTGCCCAACGGGCCGTGTGCGGACAGATGGCCCCGTATTCTTACAGAAACGCTAGGTTTGAGTATGTTGCGACCTTCAACGATCAGTTCAACACTCTTGGTTCCGGGTTCGACGACCCTCTGTCTCTTTCTGTGGGCCTTTCGCCGAATCCTATAGCGAATGACGTTACGAGTTTAGGTTATGAATTTGCAGGTTTGTTGGATGAGCGCAGCAGCGAACTGGCGCTCGCACACGATATTCAAAGTACACCTGACCACACTTCCATCGTTCTGTCTTCCGCGTTGTTATGTTAATGCACCGTTAATCTACATTAATCGTACAGTGTTAGACACCTCGCCCCAGCATGGAGTTAAGGATATTGCTGCTACTCTGCATCACCGCTCGCATGGGGTCACCCGCGACCTACCATGCCCTGATGAACATAGCCTGCATCTCTGCACACTCATCGTGTCCTACACCGATGGCGTACATGTCGTTCTGTCTTGGAAACGTCCTCCAATGTCACATTAACTGCCCCTTAGGACAACCTACTGTGTCGGGTCCCCACACGGACGAGGTCCGGATTGTGCGGAGCTGTATGCAGCAATGGTACGCACGTCGAAAAACGTGTCGGCGACCCACGGTTAGAATGCTGCGTACAAAACAGACCATGCCCAAGAAGAGAGGTAACCGTGTTACCGGGCTCGCCGTGGCACGATAGTATCTGTGGTCACCAGGAAGACGCGAGACTTATCGAAACGCTAGCCGAACCTCTGAAATCACAATGGCTAAGTTCTACATTAAGCCAGGCGTACACTGTGCGACTTTTTCACTTTTTTGAGCCGATTTTCCAGTCGTGCGAGAATCCACGACATCGGGGCGAGTTTTGCGCCGAGCGGTCGTGTAGTGTACAGGGGGTTACGAGAGGCGATTAACACCACGTGACCAGCTGCCGATCAGCAGTCGTGAGGTCGCACGGACTTCTGGCGTGTTTAATATTTCGCTCATCCCTCGTGAGGGTATCGCACTGTTGAAGCAGCGCTGCAAGCAGCTGCGACCCAAAAAGTATCAGAACCGCTCACGGTGCATGCGCAATCCTGCATCAACGCCGCTCGCTATTTCCTTAATAACACACGTTGTTCGTTTTTGTTTCTACACGTTTTTTACTTACAAAGCTTGTCAAGAAAGCGTGTTTGTCGTGTTCATGTCAAATTAAACTGATCACAAAACACAGATTTACTTTCTTTATTTCGTCTCATCCAACCCCCATAAATCCCTGTGTGTCCTCCTGCAGCACTCCCGAAGGACAACAGGCAAAACAAGACAAAAAAGTCTGACGTGTTGAGTAAAAACTGCTATTCTTAGCATATTTTTAGGGTCGACGTGTTGCTACCAGACGTACAGTGTGAGCAGTCAGGTCGCATCCGAGAACTGGGTCGTACAGTGTGAGCGCATGACTCGTGAGATCTGCTCTGCGAGGAAGTCGTACAGTTTGAGCTGAAGCTGAACGCTGCGAGTGAAAAAGTCGCACAGTGTACGCCCGGCTTTAGATGACCTGACCATCGCCTGGAGTAGAGCGTTGTCTCACCTCGACTACAAAGAAATGTATGCTTTGCTCGGGGTCATAGATATTGATGATATAATGTCCGTGGATCATTTATTATCAACCGTGAAGAGCACTGTGCACTACTGGACAAGCATTCCAAACTGGTATCGCAGTAGGGTCTGTAAACTGCATCTAAACCACACACAGGATACCTGTAATAGATTCTACACGCTACACTTCATGCGCAATAACTATACAGAGCTGGAGACGTTGGCTTACTTGTTAACTACCGCGAATAGACACCGCACGTCGTACGCACTGTACAAAGCCGTAGCTGCTCCGTTTATGATTGATGGACTAAATCCATGTGAGGTTACAATTACACACAACAATGGTCTGGTAACAGATCTGGCGACCGGTCACTCCTTCGCAAACTCTACAATCACTATACCCATATCAGCTTGTTACGTATACAAACAATGCACGTTATACTGGTATTTGTACCAAAACGATGAGGGGGTACAACTCACACCCTTAGCGCCTGGTATTACATACACAGCTACATATCCCGATCGCGTTGACCGCAAACTTATCTATGCCTATAGTTATGGTTACTCTTATTGACGTAAAGGCTTTCTTGTGGATGTAATAGATGCGAGACAGGCATTGCAGAATAACGAGTGTAACACGCTTCAGTACAATCTGATTGTCAGCATTTGTTCGCCTCAGGTTCCTTAAGTGGTTTCTCTGTTTTTACTGTTAAGTTCCTGGTCTGTTTATAACATGATTCCTTTCCAAATCCTCATTTAGCAGTCTGGGTGTTACTAAAATAAGATACGTGTTCCTTTCTATCCATTGCCAGATCTTCCTGTGTTTGGGTCTGGCAAGCACGCAACACCTGGACATCTTTTCAGTTATCTGTGTCTTGCCCTTCACTGACAGGTATTCTGTCAAGGGTATAAAATAGAGCCACCTTCAACCTTGCACCAAATCATGCATATAAAAAACATTTATAGGTGTGTGGAGGGATGCTGAATCTAGCACTGCCATAAAGGCCAGCTTTTAAATATGTTGACTGACCTGCACCTAAGACATCTGAAGCCAATCTGAAGATTGCAACTTAACAAGTGTCTTATGCACCTCTTTAATGGAGTACTGGAACATGTACCAATGCCAAAACAATGGATTACACCATCCCTGAACACACATAGATCGGTTCTACAAATAAAAGTTGAAACATTCTTCAATGCATTACAATTTCCCTGCTGTACAGCATATGTTGTGTTTTGGATGCTGGTATGCTGGTCTAGCATGTGATGCTAGACCAGCATACCAGCATCCAAAACAACATGTGCTGGTTTATTCAGCAGGGCTAAGAGATAAACAAGTCCTCAGGACAGTTCAGACAACTATACATAATCTACCGCCATTTAAAAATTCTGTTAGTCATCACACACAGAGCCAAATGGTTGCAGCCACTGAGGAATCTCCCTTTATCTTCGGTAACACAGGAAGAGGTTAGCACCCTAAAGGATGTCTGTTCTTGTTGGAAGAAAGACTCTGACGTCATCTAACTGGGCTCATACACCTATCTCCTTCTCCCTCATTTGTCCTGACAGCCTCTCTTTTTCTCCTTGTAAGGAGGACGATGTTCATTCATGGTGCCAGAAATGTAAATGAAATTACTTTAGAGAATGAGCTGCAAACACCATTTTTTGCTGCAACTTTTCCATTGGGGAGATCCTTAGAAGGTCAGGTGTTTATTTGACTTTAAAAAATGCATAAAAAAGGAAAAGCCATCACAGAAAAAAAAAATATTAAGGGGTCTGCCACTTGGCAGGGCTCTTGCTGCTTGCACCCCCACACATTTTACATCAAAACTATCAGCTCAGCCATGGGACGTGTGCTATTATTTTTATGAGCGATCCGATTCACCATGGTGAAATTATTAGCAAAAAACATAGAAAATTGTTCATTTAGAATGTGTGCATGTCTCAGTCAGCCAGGCCAGCTAGAGCTTTGTGTGCAGCCACTTACTCTTCTTCACTGGAGGAAATGATCTCTTGATTGGGAGCGTGCATCCCCACAAATTCTACTTCAAAATGACTGGTTCTACCATGGGAAGTGTGGTATGTCATGTGTAGCGACATGAATGGCCTCATTTTGTGTCCCAAAGGTCACACTTCCCCAGCTAGGTCACGTTGTCCTGGCTGAACTTCTGTCCCACAGATTATCCATCACAGCAGACATAAAGTCTGCTGAAGACCATCTTTAATCTGACTGCTTTTATCTGTCTGCTGTTCCTCCGCAAGATGAAGGACACTTCAAGATAAAAAAAATAATCATTTTTAATAAACTTTTTTTACTGTTTATTACAAGGTTCAAAATAATTATCATAAATAATCATTATGGTTCATTATAAATGTAATTAATTACTGAAATGACTTATTATTCTTTGGATTAATAATAATTATTATTTATGATAATCAGTAATGTTTGACAGTGTGAAGAAGGTCACTTGCACGTGTACACATCATGCAGAGGGGACTGAATTCAGGGTAAAGGTAACTTGCTCTCACATGTCTTTGCTCCATAACAACAAGCTTTCTGTCCCTGAGAGGGCGTGTCCTGAGGTTTTGTTAAAACCAAAAACTCCTCAGTTCAACTTCGGTTCTTGAACCAACCAGATACTCTCGTGGCGACGAGAGTCATCCCAGAGGACGAGGGTCGGCCACCCGAAGCCTCACTAAGCTGTTCTTTCACGCCGATAGAATTGCTCCGAATAAATGCCACCTGTAACCAGCTGACGCAAAACTCCTTCAGAGTTAAGCCAGATGCAAGCTGTGTACCCTGCGACAGCTCTTGGACCAGAGAGTCGGTACCACTCGGGTCTTCCCTACCAGACTGGGCACCCAGAGGCTGACAACATCCTCCCTTTGACCTCCGGATCCACACAGAAAGTCTAACTGGGTGAGGTAGAACACAGATTGCGTCTGATGCTGTTCTCTCTAAGAAACAACTCAGTTAGCTGCAAAAACAACTTTTTCCACCCAGAACGCGTTTCTCTCTCTGAAAGAAATCTTCTGAGATCCATCCACGCATCCAACATACGCATTCCATTTTAGTTTCCATTCAGACACAGGTTTGCTTTTAATATCAAGTTTTAATATCAAAGCTGTTACAAATTGTCATTTATAAATTGTTATTTTTTAAATTGTCATCTTTAAATTGTTAGTAATAAATTCTTAACTTTTTAAACCTGACTCTTCTTTGAAATGAAACACAGAATGGTGTATATTTGGTTATTGAATAAGCAAAGACTCCATTAAGTCTTCTGTTTAATAAATAAACTTTTGCTATTAATTTAATTATCTTAAATTAAATATTAATCTTTGGATTAAATACAGACCAAGACAGTTGGTGTATGAACTTCTATCGATTGTATAAATATCCTGGATATTTATGCATGATATAAGTTCATATGCTAATTTATTTTATCTTTCTCAGGATCTAACAAAGCTGATAGCAAACAGCGTTAAATCCTAGTATGTAGATCTTCTACGCTACACATGATTTTGGGTTTAACACATGGGCACTATCTTCTACCATGAGCAGGTCCCCTTTTAAATATTCTTCATGATTTATTTTTGTTCTTGTTAAAATTAATTTTAAAATGAAAAGATTGATCATTAAATTCTATTTTTCTAATTCAAAATTCTCTCTCCCTTGGTGTTTGTATTTTACTCCAGCTGATGGTTCTGACAGACCTTTGCTAAGTTAATCACTCACTGTGGCACATTCCACTTGCTGTAGTTGCTGGTCTGGAATCACACTTTAGATTTCAGCACCAACACATTGACTGGAGGTTTCCTCGTCTCTGAGGTGATTTCTATTCAGCCAAAATCCCAACTGAAGATGTGAACTGGCTAAATGTCCCTTTATGAATGTCAGTTGGGTACAAAGACGGTGCTGGCTTAACCTGTGCTTGACCCATCTGAGCACATTTTCAAAGATAATACAATATCTCTCTGACAGTCTTCTCAACCATTTCCAAAGTCATCAGATTTGATGGCAGCTGATGCAACACAGCACAACTCAGACAAGATCAAAATGCATGGTGCTAAATGTGCTCAAGAGTTATGAACAAAGAGACTTTTGCACACACCCCTTTTGCATCTGTATATGAAATTAGGACAAAAAGCAAGGGAATGTGTTTTCCTCAAGAACACATGCAATTAAAAGACTTTCTACAGATCAAAATGACAAAAGGAGAATGAATGAACAGAGCTACTTGACTGTGGGCTGGTGATTACAAAAGGAGAACAGGTGAGCAGGGTGAGGACTGGGGAGCTGAGGGAAAAACCAAAACTGAACAAAACACAAGCAGATCATGTGTTTATTTCGTTCACAAGGGTCTGGTTAACCATTCACTTCCACAGTCCAATCGTTTAAAATGTCATGTTTATTCAGACTCTGATCACCCAATCCAACAATCAGCAAAACAAGAGCCAGTGACAGCTGCCTTTAAAATGTATTAGCATGTGACAGAACTGTATCTAGTAAGAGGGTTACCCTTGCACAACATATTTTGCAATATATATTTTACATGGCTTTTAACGGATTTTAAGCTATTAATTTTAAAGCCAATGACATTTTATTTTATTTTAGTAGGGATGCACCGATAAAAGTTAACCAATACCAGGAACCGATATTAAATTCAATTCAAGTTTATTTATATAGCGCCAAATCACGAGAAGAGTCGTCTCAAGGCACTTCACATAATAAACATTCCAATACAGGTCAGTTCATTAAGCCAGTCAGTAAAAAGTTTCCTATATAAGGAACCCAGCAAATTGCATCAAGTCACTGACTAGTGTCAGGCCTAGTCCACACGTAGCCGGGTTTTTTAAAAACGAATATCCGCCCCTCCAAAAACTTGCATCCACACCACCTCGTTTTAAAAAAAAACTCTGTCCACACCAAGCCCCCACAATGCGGCTCTAAAAATGGTCCCAACCCGGAAGTAAGAAAAATTGCAGTTCCACCCTCATCCACTAGGGGCTGGTTTCAGAAGCAAGCAAATCCTCATTGACTCCCATGTTAAAAATGCCAATTTCACAGCAGAAATAAACATGTTTACAGCCTGGTACCAAAACATGTTTTTTGTCTAAATTATCTAGTTTACACTCATGACATCTCTGAGGGGGGTGAATTTTTTTCTCACTCTTCTGTTTAAGTGTATTGAAAGCCTAAAATTCTGTATAATTAATGAGCATCAGACCCACGTGACCACAGAGCTAGCTCCGTGGAAAGGGCTCAGTACAGCCTCGGTCTCTCCTGGAAACTGTTTCGGGATTTTGAGTCTCTGTGCTTGTGAATTCTGTTTTGGATATAATTGGTGCAATTGTTGGACAAAATGACTTGCTGTGGTATTAATTGCACTAATAGAGCGTCCAAGGAGTCTCCACTTCATTTTTTTCGGGAAGTTAAAATCTCTATTTGTATTTTATGTCACTGCTGCCTTTAAACTAGCTGAGTTTATCGAAGTAGCTAGCTAACTATCATTTTAGCATGTAGCATGTACTGTTTAACCATGAAATTTAGATGTAAAATATGGTAAAATAATTAATAGGGCATATTTCGATGGGTAAAAGGGTAAAACCCGGTGCATTTAAGATAAAAATGGGTTGAAATATGATGGAGCGCTTGGAGGGACACTTTTGTGTTCCATTCTTCCATCCGGTACTCCCCAGCGGTCAGGCCGGTCAGCCTGACCGATGCGGCGCCTAGCTGCTGCGCGGGCTGACCACTCGTGGAGCTCTCGGACTCGGAGACAGATCTGACCGGAGATATACTGCAGCTCGGTGAGTTGGTGTATAGTGCTTGATGTTAGAAGTCTGTATGCCATACCAAGGACGGATAATGGAGTTGCGTGTCTCAGCACTGACGCAGGAGAAGCATGAATCAGGCTTAAGATCAACCCTCCTATATTCATGAAACCTAAGAAGTCCAATTGCCTTCTTTAAAAATCCATTTGATGTCATACTGAACAATGTATTGTATTTGTATTTGATTCTAATTTTAATGATTCTGTTTCAGGTGGAAAAGCTGTGTGATTCCTGTGTCCTGTGGCCCATGACCCTCTGTCAGCCCGGTTCTGGATGTGGCCTTGCTGAGTTCTCTGTAGCAAGGTTTTCTGGTGCTTGTGGCCGTTCCAGAGTGCACCTGATCCAGTCTAACACTTCACATCCCAGCACACGCACGAACACATGCTTGTCGATGTTTGTTGTTCATGATGTTTGTGGTTCATGCTTTACATGTTTAAAGTTGTTCATCCCACGTTTTCTTGATGATTCTTAGAAATGTTTCTTCACAGGTGCAGCTGCTGGTTGCTGTTTTTATGTTGGTTTCCTAGTTGTATTAATTTTTCTCTTATTTACTTGTTTATCCTCTATCAGCAGTCTTTATTCCAGATTGGTTCAGCATTTACATGCTGATGTGGCGATACATAACCCAAACAAATATTACTCAAGGGGAACCTCGTACACATTAAGGCTCCTCTTGATAGAGCAAATCTGTTCAGCACATTCTGACAGACAGACCACTATTCTTCTGTCATTTTCTATGACACTATATTCTATGACGTCATATTCTATGACCACTATTCTTCTGTCACTTCTGCCTACAACCTCTGATTTTATTGAACTGTTTCTCTCTTTGTTTTTTCTTCTTTGGGTTTTATTATTGTTTTATTGTATTTCATTACGTGTTTTGTGTAAAGTGACCTTGGGTGTCCTGAAAGGCGCTTTTAAATAAAATGTATTATTATTATTATTATTGTCATGTTGCTGTACAGGACATTTTTAGAGTTTTTCTTTTTAAAGATGAGTAGGATTTCATTTGAAGTGCAATACTTTCACATTATCATTTTCCCACACTTTCTGTATACCTGTATTTTATTGTTTATCAATAAAGAATGACAAATTATTTAAGTTTGGTTTTTGTTGCACACAAATATAGATCTGTAAAAAATATCTACAAAGCTAATGTTTACATAACAAGTATGATTGGGTTTTGCAATACGGCACTCTGTTTATTTTAGTAAGATTTTTAAACCAAGTAAAGTTAGTAAAGAACACATTTCTATTGGCTGCTAAGAAACTGTTGGGATTTAAAATGGGCCTGTTGTACAAATAACTTGTAAATGATTATTCCTCACTTTTTGTTTTAACCAAAGAAATTCCAGTAATTGAGCAAAAACATTTATTTTTAACACTACATTTTATAAAACAGGGTACAAAGTGTCGGCACATAAAAAAAAACCTTACTAAACTGGGCCCAGAGAGCTGCAGAGTGAGTGCAACATTGTGGTTTGAAGGAAGAACAGTTCAACAGTGTAATGGCTACAGATAAATTACATCATCAGCACATTATCTATAGCAGTCAGGGATATGTTTATCCTGTTTGCCTGAAAATAAATCAGTCATAAAGGCCAAATTCAAAAGCAGCGAGACTCCCACCTGGAAGTCTTTCACTGCTTTTGGAGCTGGCCATTAAGACAATTGGCAATATTAGTTAAAAATATATCATTTCCCCTATTTGTGAAATGAACTCTGTCTGACAAAAATATCCCTGGACTGTCATGTCTGATGTGAGGATGTACAACAACGGCACCATTTAAACTAGAAATAAAAGTAACCATTACATTGTTGACGAACCTCCAGGCCTACTCAATTTTGGCAGGTTTTACACCTGCCCTCCATCTACACCTTTGGGTGATGGACGACATGATGATGGTCATATATGGGTGGAGAAGGTGAAGCCGGTGCAGGTCCTCCTTCATCATGTTCACCAGCTTCACACTGCTGACCACCCCCATGTCATTGCCGCCGCAGTGAATGAAGAGGACATGAGGATCTGCTCTTCCATGCAGGGAGTGAAAAAAGGGGAAAAGGTCTTTCCACCTCAGTCCGCCCCAACCGAACCAGGAGACACGGACGTCAGGGAGGCCAAGGTTGTCTCCGAGGGTCTCTGCAGCTCTCTGGGCACCATGCCTCACTCAGCTGTCACCGATGATCCAAATGGCTATAGAGAAAAAAATAACAGGTTTGGCCTAGCTGTTTAAAGTACAAAACCATTCATGAAGTGGTCAAGACAGGTATTTGGAACTTACACTTGCTGCGTTGTGTAGCTGATGCTGGAGACACAGGCTGCCATGTTGACCTTTTAACAGATCTAAGAAAAAAATGTAATAAAAGAATGAAACTTAAAAACTCCCAGACCTCATGTCATATTTACTAATCAGCTATGGCTGATTTTTTGTTTGGATCACAGTGAGTTACACTAATTCTAATATATTTTTATTTCTATTACACATACATACTTTTTAACTGTTATTTTCACATAACTGTTATCAGGCTCTCTTGTTCTGGTTCTCATGATAATTCCATTTCTTCCAGTAAGTTATCCTGTGCTTACTTCATCTGTATAATGTCTCTTTACTTTTGGTGGATTGTACTGAGTCCAGAATAAAGGCTAGTTGGCTGTACAAGATACAAACAAGTATTACGTTTTGGAAATACATGAAATGTATTTAGGCTGCTATAACTACCGTATTTTCTGGACTATAACTCGCACCTTTTTTTATAGTCTGGCCGGTCCTGCTACTTATACTCCGGAGCGACTTATATAACAAAATATTTAGGCTACACTGCGCTGCTGTGGGCCGACTCCGACCCGCCCAAGAATGAGTTACCCTGTCCCGCTGGGAGGGTTTCAAACACCGCCATCCTCTCCTCTGCTGGCTGAAGACCATAGCAAGCTGCTGCGCCCGCGCTGTTCATTCTGTTATGTTTACCGGTGCTTGTCTTGCAATGTGAAACGCTTGGTCTCAGATTTTGTAAGAAAAATAATAAAATGTCACCCCAAAATACGACTTAAATATATTTTTTCTTCTTGATTATACATTTAATGGCTGGTGCGACTCAGGAGCGACTTATAGCCTGGAAAATACGGTACTGAAAAGTTGCTCAAAGGAAAATATGGGTTCATTACGGAAATAAATTATAAACTTACCGATTTAATACTTTTTTAATCCAGGTACAGGACGGAACCTGTGACACGGTCAAAATGGCGGTGGTGGCCACCTCCCATTATAGACAAAAAGGTGTTATTGGAGCCTATGGAATCGAATTGTCCAGTATGTATGTCGATGGTCCACACGTACCCGGATAAATACATTGTTAAGGACATGCCAGACCTGTAGGCGGCAGTACTTCCCCCGTTCTTAACCTCGTCCTTCGTCTGTGGTCTTCCGCAAGGATCAGTAATTCCGCTTGCAAAAACAAACAAGCAAAAAGCGCTTGGACAATTGATAAAGCGAGCACAGCTCTGAGGGCATCCATGCTGTCGGCTAGTGTAAACACAGATCACACACGTGATGTCAGCATTTTTTTGTCGCGGAAAGTGACGTTGCGGACCTTAAAACTCCGGTTTTGTCTGTCCACACGCAGACACCCAAAACGGAGAAAACTCAGATCTTCTCTTTGGCCGGAGTTTTTAAAAATATCCGTTTTCGTGTGAAAAAACTCAGTTTTCGTGTGGATGACAGGCCAAAACGTAGAAAACTATCTACGTTTTGGCAGATCCCCAGCTACGAGTGGACAGGGCCTCAGAGTCTTTACAGCAATCCTCATACTAAGCAAGCATATAGCGACAGTGGAGAGGAAAACTCCCTTTTAACAGGAAGAAACCTCCAGAGAATCCTGGCTCAGTATAAGCAGCCATCCTCCACGACTCACTGGGGCGATACCAGTGCAGTTGCCTGAAAGTGGCTTCACTGTAATTTGTCATTTCTGTTCACCTAATATTTAGTTTTGTGATAATTCCGATTATATATATATATATATATATATATATATATATATATATATATATATATATATATATATATATATATATACATATATAAAAAAATTAATCCACCACACAGTCTTTTCCTGTTGTAACCGGAGAAGAAAATAAAACCTGTATTCAAATTCATTGCATTTTTTTGTGTGATAGAAGTATCGGTACCGGTAATTGGTATCGGCGAGTATTCAGTAGTGATCTTACCTGTGACACGCAGGATTCGAAGCTTGTATCACCAAAACGAACCACCGCAGAGCAAAGCACTGTGTCGGAGCTTGATTTGTTTACTGAAAGTCACATGACCAATGAGCAACGATGCTTCATTCACCCTTCCACCCACGTGACCGCTTCACACGTTGCTTCAAACATTTAAAGCAACGCAAACCGCGAGGCGCAGGTTTATGGCAAGCCAAATGAGCATTTATTCTGATATCAGGATGTCAGCCAGAATTGTCATGAACATGTAAGCCATTTCTGTCCACTAGTTAACTAGTTAGCCATGTTTGTGTCAACTAGTTAAATAGTGACAACGTAAATGTCAACTAGTTAACTAGTAAGGCCTAAATTCTCTCTAGTTAACTAGTTAAAATGTTTCATATCTTACTAGTTAACTAGTATTGCTCAGTGTGTTCACTAGTTAACTAGTGTGCATTTATGTCTACCACAAGTTAACTAGTGTGCACATTTTGACCCTCACTCGTTAACTAGTGAGACAAATACCTTCAAGTAGCTGACTGGTATGCATTTCTGCTTTTACTAGTCAACTAGTGAGCAGTTTTTGTGTCAACTAGTTAACTACTGAAGCCTAAATGTGTTCACTAGTTAACTAGTGTGCATTTCTGCTGTCACTAGTTAACTAGTGGGCACATTTTCACCCTCGATATTTAACTAGTTGACGCAAACATGGCTAACTAGTTAACTAGTGGACAGAAATGGCTTACATGTTCATGACAATTCTGGCTGATATCCTGATATCAGAATAAATGCTTATTTGGCTTGCCATACAGGTTTGTATGACCTGAGATTGACGGTTCAGGATTCAGTATTCAGTGATAAAACACTGAGTCGCAAAAATGGATCCTGTAGCAAAAAGAGGGCGTTCTGAGATGTGGGAATGTTTCAGTTTAATCTCTCCAAATAAGGTTTGAAAATGTATTTGGTCTAGTCTAGTAAATTACCTTTATAGTAGTAATACTTGGTGCATATTGTAGGGCTATATCTTATAGACCGTCTGTCATTTTCCTTTAATTAAATTAAAATCTAGTTTGGTATGATTTTTCTTCTTTTATTGGTAATTAATATAATAGTTGATGAGCTTTTCAGTTTGGTTGTACGTGTAATGGAATTTAGTATGTCCTATCCTTATGTGAATTTTCTAATCTTCATTTTGTTACTCTATTTCTAAAAAAGATACATAAATTGAGCTAATTATTCCTGCCTAATAATCCAATAGAAATGTGAAAAGTAAAATATTTGAATATGTAGAGAATGTTAACATGTGTAAATTCGATATATTTCATCACGTATCCCATAAAAATAAACATTGTTTCATTTCAAGTATTCACACCAAGACAAGCAATTTTAGTATATTTAATGTAATGTTCAAATTCAAGATACTATTATTATATGATCCTGAGGAAGCTTTTTAATGCTTTATTTGTCCATAAAGTTCAATACACCATTCTTTTTCAGTAGAATTGGCTGACAATACAATGAAATACAAACATTTACCAGCAGATGTCCTCACAGAGTTTTGAAGCATCGAACCTTGAACCTTTTTTCAATACATTTGGATTGTAAAGCTTTGTTGGTTCAAAAGGCTTCACATCATCATCACTAGTATTCAGATCCAAGTATCGGTTTTGTATCGGTTTAGGAAAAAGTGGTATCGTTGCATCTTGTGAGGGATCAAGTCAAATGAGTGGAAGAACACAGGAAATCTCCAAAAATAGAGGCTCTTTAATTTCCTTTTCTTTTAAAATATCCTCACAAAAACTAGCACGAGCTCGTAAAAGAGGTCAAACAAACAAACTGAAACTCAATAAACTGCTAACTTAACATGCTGACTGACTGAAACCATAACCGACCTAGCAAACAAAGACACACAAGGGTATATATACACACTGGCTGATCAGACCATATGAACAATAGGAATTACTAGACAAACATTTACTAACTAAAACTAAAACCACAAATCAGTACAGTCAGATTGTTAATAAACCTAAACACCCTAACCCATAAACCTAACTATTTCACTTCAAACTTAAATTAATTAACAAATGACAAAATAACAATCTAAAGGAAACCCTTCAGTCCCCTCTTCATGGAGCTATTGGTTTGGCCCCATCAGCTCCTCCTGTATTTAGCTGACAGAACCCCTTCACCACTGTTTGCCTGTCCCATCTCAGGAAGCAGGAAGTGGAGAACCTCTCAGCACCGGTAAGAGAAAACATAAATTAACTTAAATTGAACAAATGACAGGCATAAAATACAGCAGTTAACTAAATTTGTGCGTTTGCAATCAGAACTAATGCATTTAAGCCGTCTAAACAATAAATCCAAAGAAATATAAACGTACAAACTGAAATCATGTAAGTGCATGAGTGTACTAACGTTCACCGTTGTGTGGACATAGATGTGGCCATCACACATCTCTAGTTTTTTGTCTAAAAAGATAAAAGTTTTTATCTGCAAAAACAGCATTACCTGAAATAAGACAAATATTCCTAAAAATTAACAACTAATCTTGTTTTAAGTAAAAAAAATTGTTAATGGGATTAGCAAATGTGTTTTGCCTAGAACTGTTAAGAAAATCAGGGGCGCGGCCACAGAATTTTGATAAGGGTGGCCAGAGGGTGCAAAATAAACCTTCGAGGCGGCACACCAAAAATGTTCCTTGAGGTAACTCTGGGAGTGTTTAGCTTGTGGCGATGCATTGCTCCTTCATTCTTTTTTATTAAAAAAAAAACAATAACTATCCAAAACACTTACATATGAGAAATACAAACATTTCAGAAAAGTACGTTTCAGTTTTTAGAAATTTTATTTCAAAATTTATTTTAGTATTTTAGTTTTAAGTTTATTTCACTTGTTGCTGTCGTCACAAAAACTGTGGAGACATGACCCTTTTTTAAAATGGTGAGTAGCAGAAACATATTATTTTTAAAAATTGAGAATATTTCTTTACTCATTAATTGTAAAATTTTATTGGGTTTTACAATAACGTCTCGAATTAAGTAGATTAATTTATGGTTTGAGTGAACATCAATATGATAACACTGGCCTTTCCTGGGGGGTCAGCAATTTTCTATGGGTGGCCATCCCCCCCCCCCCCCCCAAGCCCCAGCCACTCCTTAGGTGGAATTATCTGCAATACTGGTGCCCCGCAGGGAACAGTTTTGGCACCATTTTTGTTTACCATCTACACCGCAGATTTTTCCTGTAACTCTACAAGTTGTTTCCTCCAAAAGTTCTCCGACGACTCAGCAATAGTCGGCCTCATTAAAGAGCAAGTCACCCCTTACAAGAAGCGTACTTCACTCCCACTTCATGTTTGAAAAATGCAACAAATGCTGTTGCCTAGCAGACCGAGAGGGTGGAGCCACTAACAAATACACACACTCACGACATTGTGACATCATAATGTACCAGTTTACATCATAGCATACCTCTTAGCCAATAGCGGTGGCAGATTTAAATTCAAATGCAGTGAAGAGTTTTTACCTGACAACGGCACAACACTGACAGTTTCAGGCAGAAACTTTAAATTTTAACTAAAATGCACTAAAGTGCAAAACTATTGACTACACGTGTCTGCAGCACGATTAGACACGCATTTATATAGTTTATCAGAAAAAAATAGTTGGTTTGGGGGTGACTTGCTCTTTAATGACGGGGATGATAAAGAGTACAGGGAGCTGACTCAGGTCTTTGTGGATTGGTGTAAGCAAAACTACCTCCAGATCAACACCGGAAAAACCAAAGAGGTGGTGGTAGATTTTTGCAGGCAAAGGCACCCTCCAGTATGTCCACTGAACATCTAAGGAATGGGGATTTAAGTTGTTGAGACCTACAAGTACCTCGGTGTTCATTTAAATAATAAACTGGACTGGTCAGATAACACAGCAGCTCTCTACAAAAAAGGGCAGAGATTGCTGTACCTGCTGTAGAGGCTTAGGTCTTTTGGAGTCCAGGGTCCACTACTCAAGACCTTTTACGATGCTGTTGAGGCCTCAGCAGTTTTTTACGGCATGGTTGGCTGGGTTAGCAGCATCTCGGCTAGGGACAGGAAAAGGCTGAACAGACTGATCCAGAGGGCCAGTTCTGTTCTTGGAGCCCCTCTGGACCCACTGGAGGTGGTGACTGAGCGGAGAATGGTGGCCAAGCTATCTTCTCTGATGGATAATATCTCCCACCCCATGCACCGGACTCTGGCAGCACTGAGTAGCTCATTCAGTAGCAGGTTGCTGCATCCACGCTGCATGAGGGAAAGGTTCAGAAGATCATTTCTCCCAGCAGTGGTTAGATTTTATAACGAGGCCACTGCAGCTGGCCATTGAATGAGGAAGATTGTGGTTTTCTTTTGTTAGTTTTTATATTTTAAAATATTACTGTTTTTTATCAAATTATGTGTTTTTGTCTTACCTGTTTGTCTGACTGTACTGTCCTCTATGCTGCAACGATGAAATTTCCCACGTGTGGGACTAATAGAGGTATTGTCAGCTTTCTGTCCCTGAACTCTTAACACCTGTTTCATCTTTGGTTGTAGGTTAATCACCACACTGTAAACTATTAAATGAGTGCCAATATCGCTGTTTCCTGAGTTATCTTCCCACTTATTTAAGGGAGATGAGAAAGGTGAACAGCTTTAGTCCCGGGATCAAATGTAATGCGCAAACAAAGAAAAGGGCCAAAAATCCATGAATGAAACAAGATCTGATGATGTCAGCAGCTCTTTGGTTGTATATTTAGGGTGGCAGCATTCATGGGTGACTTACACATACAAGGACATTTGTCCCATCTGGTTGTTTATGTTCAGCTTGACATTGGAAGGACTTGAGTTAGCCCAGACTGGTTTTTTCACATCCAAATGACATTCCTTTAATTCTCTTTCACCTTTTTTCTTCAATGAATTAGATCTTGCTCCAGTTTCTACTGTAATCCCACTTCACTTGTGATCCTTCTTCATCTTCATTTACACACACGTGTACGCACGCTTGCACACACACACACATACAATGTCAAAACCCTTCAGGGGTAGTTTGGGATTTGTAGAGAGCAGACAAGGAAAAGGCAAGTACTGCCTCTTCAAAGTGTCTGCAGACTTTCCTGCAGCCTCACAAGGATTAAGGCCTCTTCAGACCAGTTCTGATCCCACTGAACACCTCATCAGTTTCACACAAAATCCATCATATACACTTCAGTTTATGCTTCCCTCTTGATTTGATCTAACCTAAACTCTTATTGGTGCAACTTGCAAGCTGGATAAACATCTGGTTGACTTAGGGATCAGTTAACAAACAAGGCGATGCTTTCAAACAACAAAAGCACACAATTTGAGCTACAGGAAGAAATGTTTTAGTGAAGTTTGAAGTAGTCTTCCTTAGAACCTTTCTCCCACTCTTAACACCCACATCAAATCAGCATCCAGTCTCATTCACGCTCCAAATACATTGACCTCTAAAAGTAGTGCTCCAAAGATATAAATCTCTCTGCAAAGTGTCCTGTGAAAATAAGTAATCGGACCAACAACAGATGAAAATTCAAGGTCTTAATTTTTTTGGCATCCACAGCGGAGAGCCCCCAAGGGAGGTTTTGCTCATTTGAATCTCAGTTGACTGATAAAACTGTCAGTGGCAGCGCAAAGAGCTATGATTGCTGTCATCTAAAATAGTTCTGGTAACCTTCAAAGATGGAGAAGAAGAAAGTGGAAAAGAGGAAGAAGGAAGCACGGTCTCTTCTCACTAAAGTGATAGAGACATTAGAAAGCTTTAGTTTATAATGTTGTTGCATGATTTCCTTCAAACAAGCAACCAACAAAACCAATCGATTCACTGCAAACTTTGTTTCCCCTTTAACATGCACACATTGTTGTAGTACATACATATACTGTATGTGAATGAAGTATTTCCATATATATATTTTGCACATTGAGGTATACTGGTTTTCCTCCCACAGGAACCTGCATGTTGGGATAAAAGCTTATGTTTGTGTCTGATCCCTCCAGTGTTATCTTCTATATGTTGTGCCTCGGGATAGTTAAAGGCTTCGTAAACCTCACAGTGATGGAGGACGAAAGCAGGCGATCAGCTTCTCCTCCCACAAACCAAAATGCAGCTACACAAATCTGGTCCATGATAAACAAAACTGTAACTCCAGTAGCTCATGTCATAAACGTAATTATTAACATAAATAATGTATGTTTTTATATAATTTATCTATGAACAAATTCTGAGTAACATTTCAATCCAGTTTGTCACAAGTGAATTTTCAACAACATTAACACTGATCACCGAACCCTGCTGGGTTTGAACACTCAGGGTGGACTCAGTCCATGTTTGACCTGTTCTGGGTTACCAAAATAAAATAAAAATTGACTTTTTATTGTTTGTTTTAGAGTTTATAAAATGCTCTGTTGTTGAATGATCAAGAAAATAAAAATATTAAATTGTACTGTTGCTCAAATATTCATCAATGAGATGGACTGATATGTTTATTTATAATAATAATAGAAATACGCTTATGTAACTGTTTAAAACCGTGACAATTAATTGGGTTTAGGTCTTAATCACAGTTTTCCACAAACAACGAAACTAAAATTTAAACAAATCTAAACATCAAAAATCATGAAACTGTTAATTCACAAACATTTCTATTTAAAATCATTAGTGTTCATTTGAATGTAATGGTGCCAGAAGAGGCAATGCTGTTGTCAAGGAAACGTCTAAAATGTAATAAATAAATAAATAAATAAAAAGAAAGAAATTGCTGCAAACAAAATATGCTTCCATCAAGAATAATAACAATATTAATTTTATACACATTTACAGACCGACGTGAATTGGGAATTACCAAACAGGCTAAATTGACATTTTTTGGTCAAGTAATTTGGGACGGTGTGTGTGTGTGTGTGTGTGTGTGTGTGTGTGTGTGTGTGTGTGTGTGTGTGTGTGTGTGTGTGTGTGTGTGTGTGTGTGTGTGTGTGTGTGTGTGTGTGTGTGTGTGTGTGTGTGTGTGTGTGTGTGTGTCCCTTGCCCCCTACAGAGGCAGCTCTTGCGCGTCCCTGTTTTACCCTGCGCTCTCAGTCTCCCGGCAAAAGGACCAAAAGTCCGCCGGTGGCCTCAGGAGCATCACCGTGCCTCCACATCGGACGCAGCAGCAGCAACGATCTCCCCCTCCCCTCCTCTGAGCCTCCACCCTCCTCCCTCTGTGCGCTCCCCCCGCCGCCGATGCTGCAGCTCACAAGTTGAGCTGATCGTCTCCTGCACAACAAGTCCGTTGTCTCCGGTAGCCCGACCGGCGATGCTCGTTCCCTCGCGTTAGTCATAAATGGGCCTCCTAGGATGTGAAGCCTCGCTGAAAGAAGCAGGAGGAGGATGGAGAAACCGGGCTTGTCTGCAGTGGTGCTGCTGCTCCTGCTGGGCTCATTCCTCTCGGCGTCCTCCGTTACAGCCGGTGAGTTGAACCACAGGTTGATGAGCGACCGTTGCGAGTAAACACGGGGGGGGGGGGGGGGGGGTGTGCACCGGCTGATCAGACACATGCTGTAATCTCCATCTGCAGGACTATAAAGCAAGTCATGCGTGCAGCGCTGGACGGGCATCATGACATGCGCTTTGCATGTGTGTGTCTTTCGTGTGCATTAACTGGTAAACAAGCTTTAGAAAGCCAAAAATGGCTGACAACAGATCATCTCATACTGCAACATGTCTTGACTTAGATCACAGCTAGAAATGTATGACACATGGAGGTTCTAAAAAGAATGTGGACAACATGACTGGGAGAAATCCCTCACCACCTAGAGAAATCATGCCTTTACGGCTTACCTTTGTTTGTTTGTGAACATCCTTTACATCCTGGATGAAGACAGTATCAGATTATTATTGTTTCAGTGTGATCCTATCCTATCCTTCATGCTGGAATGAGTCACGCTCAGGAAGAAAACGAATTTCTCGCTTAAGATCTTACATTGTTTCAAGATAATATGCTGAGAGATACCAGATAGTCCTTTTAAAAGAGCCCAACTCTCTGTGATAAGATCATGTGGGCTTTATCTCAGCCTACAGAGAGGGGCTTTTATTTGGCTCCCTGGAGTCAGAAATGAGTAGTTTTCAGAATTTCCAAAATTCTGCAGCCATCTTTGGACATCAGAAGGCTTGAGAATAGTTGGGAATCTCTCCCTGCTGGAATTGTGTGTCTGGAAGATAAACAGTGAAAAACAAAGTCAAGCAGGGCGTCGTATAGCAATGGATCACTCACACACGGGCACTCAAAACCCTTTAGACCACAGCAGCAGCAAGAAGAATTAGGCATTTTATCTCAGTAATCTCCACATCTGTGGAATACTCAGCAGTTGCAGCAGCACTACGCTGACGACATCAAGAAGTGCAACCCTTCCATTGCATGACCTGATAAATCAAGCTGTGACTTAGAAGTTGTGTGGAGTGGCTAATCTCATTTCCTAAAAGTGACCGATGATTATTCCACGTCAGTCTGGTAAACAGAACATCAAATAAAAACACATTTAGTAGAAAACCTTTAAAAAAAACAGCAATTAACCCCAAAATTCTTTGGGAGATCATCTATTTTTAAGGTAGGCACAAATTCGAAGTGGAGGTTCACTGAAAATTGTGAAAGGCCTACTTGTTCTTTTTCAATTATGATCAGTCAGATCCAGACCGTCAGTTGGCGAAGCAAAATGATTTAGCTCTGCATGTCGGTCTAAGCACGCTCCATTGGACATTAGATTTGGGCTTTCCTTTGAGTCAAAGGCAAATATAGGTACTTAAAGTGACAATGTGTAGTTTTTTTCCATTAATCTCTGGAAATATCAAAATGTTGTTAAAATGAATTAAATGATGACCAGAAGTTGAAAAATGTCAGCAGCTTTGTAACATATAACCATAAAATTTGGTCTAAAGTACGTGGGAGCGGGTCTAAGTCTCTGGTAGTTGCCATATTAGACACTATGTTTCCTTCTACGGAAGCCCGTGAGGACAAAAAACATTTACTGATTGTAGCAAACAGTTGCAAAACTTTTGTCATTCATAAATGTTGTTTTACACATTTACCTCGTCGCTCATTGCCAGTGATGATAGGGAGTCTGACGTGCTTGTTATTTTGCTGAAGGTTGTGCTCCCAGGGATTTTTGATCGTAATGGCCATCCGTTGGTAAGGTCTTAGTCTAACACAAAAATACTACTTGCTGCAATAATTTAGGTATTTACTGCCCCCCATTGCCAGCAAAAATACACATTGTCACTTTATTTAGAAGAAGGATGTATTTGCGTCTTCTTGCCAGAGTATGGTGGACTGCTGCGATGACTGACATTTGTAGCAGAGTTAGTGTCCAATAGCAGGGGCGGATTAAGGACTGAAGAACATCCGGGGCTTAACACACGCACGCACGCGCACACGCACGCGCGCGCACACACGCACGTGACACGCACTAGTCAACATCATATATGTCTTGTACTACATAATTTTTAATCTGAAGCTACATATTAAGCATTTTCAGTGCAGAGTATTGTTCCTGTTAGTGTTTAGTGTGAGATGATAGTAAATATTCCCTTTCTTTCTCCAACAACTTTACCTGATAAGCTAACTTTAGGCAAACCAGCAGCACAACAAATATTTTCAAATAAGACTCACAAACCTGAGTCAGCACCAGTCTCATCAAAGCTGGGGTTCCGTCGCCGTACTTTTGGTCTAAAAAACGTCCTTATGTCCATCCTCACTCATGCATTTCAGGCAGAGAGTGTAGAAGAAACCGGCTGCTGAAGGGCTTCTTCTTCAGTGGTGGAGGCTCAGGCAGGCTGTATACAAACTACTGCCAGCTGCTCCCTCTCCTTTGGACTTTGGTACTGCATGTTAGTCTAATGAGCTTTGAAAGAAACAGACGTACTGCATGTTACTTCCGCGATTTAGATCCGGGGCTTCCTATGAAACATCCGGGGCTTCAGCCCAAGTAGCCGGGCCTAACGCCGCCCCTGTCCAATAGTATGCAGAGACAGTTTGAAGGACAACCATAGAATCTGCCCCATGACTTAGAGCTGTCAATGGGTTGTGGCCAGACTATGTATTCACATAGGATGTCTTGCCAGGCTACCCATTTCATGTATTAGCCGCAGAAAGGAAATAGGGAGCCTAAAGCCGGGCGTACACTGTGCGACTTTTTCACTTTTTTGAGCCGATTTTTCACTCGTGCGAGAATCCATGAGATCGGGGCGAGTTTTGCGCTGAGCGTCGGGTAGTGTACAGGGGGTTACGAGAGGTAATTAACACCACGTGACTAGCTACCGATCGGCAATCGTGAGCTCGCACGGACTTCTGGCGTGTTTAATATTTCACTCGTCCCTCGTGAGGGTATCGCACTGTTAAAGTGGCGCTGCGAGCAGCTGCGACCCAAAAAGTATCAGAACCGCTCACGGTGCATGCACAATCCTGCATCAACACCGCTCGCCCGCTATTTCCCTAATAATACACGCTGTTCGTTTTTGTTTCTACACGTTTTTTTTACTCACAAAGATTGTCAAGAAAGCGTGTTTGTCCTGTTCATGTCAAATTAAACTGATCACAAAACACAGATTTACTTTCTTTATTTCGTTTTCCTCATCCAACCCCCATAAATCGCTGTGTGTCCTCCTGCAGCACTCCCGAAGGACAACAGGCAAGACAAAAAAGTCTGACGTGTTGAGTAAAAACTGCTATTTTTAGCATATTTTTAGGTCCGACGTGTTGCTACCAGACGTGCAGTGTGAGCACATGACTCGTCAGGTCTGCCCTGCGAGGAAGTCGTACAGTTTGAGCTGAAGCTGAGTGCTACGAGTGAAAAAGTCGCACAGTGTACGCCCGGCTTAAGTCATGCTCTTCAACTTCCTGACCGTGGCTACCCGGAAGAATGAAAAAGTGAATGCAAGTCAATGGGGCTAAAGTTGCTAATTTCTAATCTCGTTTGTTAAGTGTCATGGATTTCACATGGTGTCCGTAAATTTTAAAGATGCGTTTTGATGCCAAGAACGTGCTTAGGCAAAAGTTTTTTCTAGGTTTTGTGTTAAACTATGTCCAGGACTACAATTGTGCATCACCAAATTGATGTCATCAAACCAGACTTGGAGAAAAGGAAAGGAAAAAATGGCTGTAAGTTTAGCAAACTTCAAATCATTCCTTCAGGAGGAAAGAACCACTATAAATCTGGCCATGTGGTAAGTTGCAGCTATGCTAGTGGAGAGGAGATTCTCTGGTGACACCATATAGATGTGATGTACCAACGTCCAATTTAATGCTAATTACGAACTACAAGTTGATAAATCTCAAAATATGTGACTGGCATGGTCGAAACACACACCATTTCATTTCAATTGAAGTACAATGTATGGCTGGGTGTAAGGCAAAGCGGATTAGGAAATATCTCTTTTAGTGTCATTGACTTGCATTAATTTTTTTGTTCTTCCCGGGACCCATGAGCCGACCGAAAGGGGAGGAGACTTAGGCTCCCCCTAGACTCTCAGGTCAGAACAAACCAGACCCTTCTATATCACAGGGAAATATTAGCATCCATCGAGACCTTGGCTCAAAACCGGATAAAGCTGTTGTTGATTTAGCGTCCAGGAGAAAGAAGAGAGCATCTACGCTAGTGGAAGCTAACCATTAGCATTAGCAACTTCACCACAAAGTGGAACTCCTTCAGGCTTGTGTTCTTTGTGGAGATGAAACTTCAACTTTGCAGAGTGAATGGAGTCAGTGGTAGTGTTGTATTATTGTTAGCCAGTCAGAGAAGAGACTTTATTTATACTAGAAACCACAGCAGATTTATTATCATTAAGAATGTAGGCTCACTTTAAAAGCTGAATAAAACTTAAAATGTGCTCATGCTAATATTAAAGCTGCCTTATTTTAATGTTAACAGTTCAAACTTTGTGCATCAGTGCAGCCCACAAGTCCGTTTGTGATTGGTCAAACCATGAACACCACATTTTGTAAGATCTGACCCAATATTACTGTTAGCGCACAGACAGTGCAGTGAAATCATAGCTCAATAGCTTTAAAATGCAATGATTATAACGATTCTGTGCTTTGCTATGGCCGAATTTGACTATGTTTGGGTTGCTGTAGATTTAAACCTAATGATTACTTTCTGAGAGCTGTTTTTAAATTTAGGTAATACTAGATAGTGTGTTAACAAGAAATTAATCCTGATGAGCATGCAGTTGTTCGTTTAGACCACATATGTCAGACTCAAGGCCCGCGGGCCAGATGCGGCCCGCGGAGCATTTTTATGTGGCCCGCGAGATAAATATCAAAAATATATTAAAACTGGCCCGCTGGCCGATTTTACCGCAAAGACTTCAACTCCCATGATGCTTTGCAGCGTCAGCGCGGAGCCGACGCGCCCCCTCCTTTGTGTTTTTCCCAGCGCCTGCTTCCGGTGTCTGCAGCTCCGTTGTCTCAAACTACACTCCTCTCACTCAGCGCCGAGTTCACGCGTTTTCTGACGTTGAAGCCCAGAAACGGAGATTCTAGCCGCTCAGTAATGTGTTCACGACTGAAAGAGAAAGTTTTCCAACTAACGTCCAGACAGAGCTGATATAACTCCAGCGAACAGCGACACGCTCAAACCAGCACGGCTCTGTGGTTGCTGTCGTTGTGTTTCCTCCCCGACACACAACAACGTGGTCAAGCTGCTCAGACATGTTCATCAGCACAAACCTATGTGAGCGCCTGTTGTCATCTAATGTTGTCGTTATTATGATGAAGATGAACAAAACAACAGGAGTCTCCTCCTCAGCTCAGATCAACCCCATGATGCAGGTATCTGGCTGGAACAGGTGAGCATCACAGTAAACCAGTGGAGCAAACTGAGCTTTAAATATGTTGGTTTTATGCTCTTTTTCTGCTCCAAAACATGAAAGTTAACAGGTGAGATGTTGCATTTTCATTTAAGATAAAATGATATTTTTATTTTGTTGTTGGCCCGTGAGAAAAGATTTAACCTACAGTAAACAGGAAGTGGAAAGGCTGCAGATGGATGAATAGAATAGAAAATCCCTTTATTGTTCCTCAGTGGGGAAAGCTAGACATCACAGCAGCGATGACACGTATTACAGGAGAAAAAAAGGAGAATAAAAAATAAGAAAAATGAATAAACAAGAAAACATAAATCCTGAATAGATTTTTAAAATGCTGATTATACCACAAGTAATGAATACCACTGATGCCTTTTATTTAAAACTGACTTGCTCGTGTGTAATTTGGTTATTCCACATTCAGTGTTAATGCAGAAATAAGTTTGTTTCCAAGTTTAAAGGTTCTAAATTGCATAAATGTTGATAAAGAAAATGTGCAAATTTGCCGTCACTTTTTCAAAAAATGTTAAGTTTGGCCCTCGACTCCGTCCCAGAGTTTCATTTCGGCCCCGTGTGAGTTTGAGTTTGACACCCCTGGTTTAGACTATTTATACCTCAGATAAAGAGACATTGTTGTGCTAGTCAAGTGTGTGTGTGTGTGTGTGTGTGTGTGTGTGTGTGTGTGTGTGTTTCAATATAATGTCAAGGTCTGGCTCTGCTGTTACTTTGTCAATTGGACTCATGGGAAATATGTCTGATCATAGAAGACCTTGGGTTGGTCGTAACACACGCACGCACACACACACACACACACACACACACACACACACACTTTCCTAGTGTAGAAATTAAATGAGGTAAAGAAGATGTTATTTTTATTTATCACATTTATAAAGTATTTTAACAGTTAGGATTACTTGACAAGAGCAGAAGAAAGGCTGCATGAGGGTGATTTGTGTGTGACGAAGTGGATAGAATACATTAAAGGAAAAAAACTTAAAAAGAATCAGAAGAAAACCTTCTCAAGGGAAACAAAGAAACTTCAATGTGCTTAATTAGGCCTGCATTAATGAAAGAAGAAAGCCTAATTTATGTGAGGTGGAGAGACGATCCCAGGGAAGTTGGACTGAAGGGTGGAACAAGAAAATAGAGTTAGAGGGTAAACGTTACGTGTGTGCATGCTAGAAGCTCCTGTTGGAAGATCTATTGGATCTATTACGGAATAAGAGAATTTATTATAGACAATATTTATCATCTTTTTAAAACTTTGTTTCATTTAAACATTTTGGTGTGTGTGTGTGTGTGTGTGTGTGTGTATGTGTGCGCGCGCGCCTGTGTGTGTGTGTGTACATCTGTTAGACACTTTGCTGTCAGCTCCGCTCAATGTGACCATCAGAGAGCTTGAGGTCAACTCGGCCGTGGTGACATGGGAAATCTTGGAGGGAGACCCCGTAATTGGATTCGCCATCACTCAACAGGTACCTCTGAGTATTATTTACATCACATATGTCAGACTCAAGGCCCGCGGG
This sequence comes from Nothobranchius furzeri, assembly GCF_043380555.1. Lineage (NCBI taxonomy): Eukaryota > Metazoa > Chordata > Actinopteri > Cyprinodontiformes > Nothobranchiidae > Nothobranchius > Nothobranchius furzeri. The sequence goes on from NC_091751.1 coordinate 19,951,448, forward strand.
CCAGATGCGGCCCGCGGAGCATTTTTATGTGGCCCGCGAGATAAATATCGAAAATATATTAAAACTGGCCCGCTGGCCGATTTTACAGCAAAGACTTCAACTCCCATGATGCTTTGCAGCGTCAGCGCGGAGCCGACGCGCCCCCTCCTTTGTGTTTTTCCCAGCGCCTGCTGCCGGTGTCTGCAGCTCCGCTGTCTCAAACTACACTCCTCTCACTCAGCGCCGAGTTCACGCGTTTTCTGACGTTGAAGCCCAGAAACGGAGATTCTAGCCGCTCAGTAATGTGTTCACGACTGAAAGAGAAAGTTTTCCAACTAACGTCCAGACAGAGCTGATATAACTCCAGCGAGCAGCGACACGCTCAAACCAGCATGGCTCTGTGGTTGTGTTTCCTCCCCGACACACAACAACGTGGTCAAGCTGCTCAGACATGTTCATCAGCACAAACCTATGTGAGCACCTGTTGTCATCTAATGTTGTCATTATTATGATGAAGATAAACAAAACAACAGGAGTCTCCTCCTCAGCTCAGATCAACCCCATGATGCAGGTATCTGGCTGGAACAGGTGAGCATCACAGTAAACCAGTGGAGCAAACTGAGCTTTAAATATGTTGGTTTTATGCTCTTTTTCTGCTCCAAAACATGAAAGTTAACAGGTGAGATGTTGCATTTTCATTTAAGATAAAATGATATTTTTCTTTTGTTGTTGGCCCGTGAGAAAAGATTTAACCTACAGTAAACAGGAAGTGGAAAGGCTGCAGATAGATGAATAGAATAGAAAATCCCTTTATTGTTCCTCAGTGGGGAAAGCTAGACATCACAGCAGCGATGACACGTATTACAGGAGAAAAAAAGGAGAATGAAAAATAAGAAAAATGAATAAACAAGAAAACATAAATCCTGAATAGATTTTTAAAATGCTGATTATACCACAAGTAATGAATACCACTGATGCCTTTTATTTAAAACTGACTTGCTCGTGTGTAATTTGGTTATTCCACATTCAGTGTTAATGCAGAAATATGTTTGTTTCCAAATTTAAAGGTTCTAAATTGCAATTATGTTGATAAAGAAAATGTGCAAATTTGCCGTCACTTTTTCAAAAAATGTTAAGTTTGGCCCTCGACTCCGTCCCAGAGTTTCATTTCGGCCCCGTGTGAGTTTGAGTTTGACACCCCTGATTTACATGATCCTCCCATTGTAGTAATACATTATGTGCAGCATTGTTTGACAATAATAATAATAATAAATTGATCAAATATAAGCATATCAATTAAAAAACTATAAAAGTTGCAGCTGACCTCTAAATTCAGGTCATTTCTCAATAGTATGGGATACTTTGCTTTCCCAAGTCCGCAGAAGGACGCATCAATGCATCTTCGATATAATGGGTGGAACAAGAACACATCTGGGAACTTGCCATGGTATGTATGTACTTAGGAGGGAAACAGTACTTGGGCCATTATTTCACAAGGATGTGAGTACACAAGTACAGACAAGTACACATATTGAGAAATGGCCTTGGACTTGTGTAAAACAAAAATGGCCTGCCAAAATAAAGCTGGTTTAGGAGATCCCCTATCTATTGTCAGTTCCTTTGATGGTTAAGATCACAACAGTTAATTTAATCTTGGAACAGTCATTATTGTGCCCGGAAAACCAGACAGGAGCATGGAAATATGCTCCATGGATGAGCAGACTCTCTCTAAAGGTGTTCCAAGATGTTCGAAAGGAGATCTTCTCACCCTGCTTTTATTTTGGTAGGCTAGTCCTCATAACAGTCGTTAAGCTGCACGTTTGCTAAAAAATAGACACATTTTAATTTAGATTTAAACATTTAAATGTTTAAGTTTGATTTTAAATATTTATTTACAATATTATCTTTTAGATTTTGTTGACATATTTTGGTTTTCAGGAAACTATCTTGTACTGGTAAGATGGTAATTATTTATGACTTTTACTCATAACAGCCTTTCAGACTGATTCACCTGGTAGAGGTGTTATACTTGATAAATATTAACAAAAAAATAAATAACTTACCCTAACCCTAACCATCTAACCCTAACCCTATGACATTTGAAGTGCTATAAACACTTTAATTTACTAAACAAATGCTCAATTTATGAAGTTTACTTTCCACAGCCATGCGGTTAATCAACAGGTGCACTTCCAGATGCCTGTCAGATTTACATTATGTCCTTGTGAAGTTGTAATGGTTTAAGCTATTTCCTTCTTTAATTACTTGGTAAATTAAAGAAGGAAATAGCACCCCAACCGTACTCTTTAATCCAATAGGAGCCAATTGACCCAAGCGAGCAGGGTAATAGTGTGCATTTCTAGCAGAGTGCACATGGCCTTGGACAAATTCTGTTTCTTTAGCTTAATTGCATTGTAGAAAAGACCCCAGGAGGCTTTATTTAAAGTTTTTCCTAACCATTAACCAAAAAGAAAATGCATGCATGAACTCAGCCTTAAGGAGGAAAACTGACTTCCCCACACTGCACAACTGATTAAATAAATAATGTGTCTAGCTTGTAGCTAAAAGCATCTGATGTTTTAATAGTATTGTTTGCATTTTACCTCTAAAAACTGATAATATCTCTCCTTCCTGTTGCTTGTCTGGCCCATGTGGAACCGCAGAAAAAGGATGTTCGCATGTTGAGGTTTATCCAGGAAGTGAACACCACCACACGCTCCTGCGCGCTGTGGGATCTGGATGAGGACACCGAGTACATCGTCCATGTCCAGAGCATCAGCATGGGAGGCAGCAGTCCCCCCAGTCAGCCCGTGCTCTTCAGAACACCAAAAGAGTCAGAGAAGATGGAGTCCAAGAGTCCCAGTGAGTCTTTACCAGGAAATTAAGGACAGATCTACATACAGTTTAGCAGAAACTTAAAGTAAAAATGAAAATGTCCCTCTCAGAGAATCACCACTGCCTGTGAGGTATTATTCCCATTCCTTCCAAGCACACATCTGTATATATTTCTATCTTCCTCAGACATTTCTCATGCTGGAAGCAACACGTGTGAGAAGAAAATTGAAAATCTGTGCATACAAAACCCCCAGAAACAGAGGCAATCTTGCATCGACACAGTGACTAAGATGGAGTAAACAAACACTCTGTCTCTTTGTTTCTCCTCTGCAGAGACACACACATCTATATGCACGTTTGCTCACACAAGTACAAGCACAGACTGATTTTTTAATGAGCCATTTTGAACTCCGACAACGACACAGCAGAGCTCTAATATTTGTGTTTATGCTTCTCCAGGCCAAACAAAATGGTCATAAAGCACAAATCTTTGTGGGAACTCCCCTCATCATTCTATTCACTCACAAGCTCACAGGCTGCTCTTATCTGGAGCAGCTCACAAGGCCTCCAGTTTTATCATATCCGACCCAGTTACGCTGCCAAAAGCAGCTGCTTCGGAGGGGCAATGCAAAGAGCTAAATGTTCATCAGCTGAGAGGTGATAAGAGCAGACACTGGGACTTAAGGGAGCAGTGTATTTCCTAGAGACCTCAGGGAAACATGCTTAGAAAGGAAACTGTCCTTATTTTAAAAAATATGTCCACTTTGTGCCATTTAGTGTCCTCTGTGACATGTTGACTCAGTTTTTGGCTGACACAATAATTGGTTAAATATGAAAGGACAGATAAATAAAATATCTTGTATTTATTAAAGCAACATTTGTTAAGTTTCCTGTTTGCCCTCCTACTTGTAAAAGTGTAATCACGGCTGCTGTAAACAACCTGCTGTAGCAAGCGCTAACATCGAGTCAGTGCTAATATGAGCCAACTGATAAGCCATAAAGTAAAAAAATCCACAATGTTGGACAAATTACACTCACCTAAAGGATTATTAGGAACATCTGTTCAACTTCTCCTTGATGCAATTATCTAATCAAACTAGTTAGGGTGTGGTCCTGGTCAAGACAATCTCCTGAACTGAAGGCCAGAATGGGAAAGAAAAGTGATTGAAGCTATTTTGAGCGTGGCACGGTTGTTGGTGCCAGACGGGCCAGTCTGAGTATTTCACAATTTGCTCAGTTACTGGGATTTTCACCCACAACCATTTCTAGGGTTTACATAGAATGGTGGGAAAAAGGGAAAACATCCAGTATGCGGCAGTCCTGTGGGCGAAAATGTCTTGTTGATGCTAGAGGTCAGCGGAGAATGGGCTGACTGATTCAAGCTGATAGAAGAGCAACTTTGACTGAAATAACCACTCGTTACAACCGAGGAATGCAGCAAAGCATTTGTGAAGCCACAACACGCACAACTTTTAGGCGGGTGGGCTACAGCAGCAGAAGACCCCACCGGGTACCACTCATCTCCACTACAAATAGGAAAAAGATGATACAATTTGCACCAGCTCACCAACTGAAGACTGGAAAAATGTTGCCTGGTCTGATGAGTCTCGATTTCTGTTGAGACATTAAAATGTTAGTCAGAATTTGGCATAAACAGAATGAGAATATGGATCCATCATGCCTTGTTACCACTGTGCAGGCTGGTGGTGGTGGTGTAATGGTGTGGGGGATGTTTTCTTGGCACACTTTAGGCCCCTTAGTGCCAATTGGGCATCATTTAAATGCCATGGGCTAGTGTTGTGAAGCGCCTTGGAGGGTTCTAGAACCCTAAGAAGGTGCTATACAAATACAGGCCATTTACCATTTACCATGTACCCATCCTCTGATGGCTACTTCCAGCAGGATAATGCACCGTGTCATAAAGCTCCAATCATTTCAAATTGGTTTCTTGAACATGACGATGAGTTCGCTGTACTACAACGGCCCCCACAGTCACCAGATCTCAACCCAATAGAGCATCTTTGGGATGTGGTGGAACGGGAGCTTCGTGCCCTGGATGTGCATCCCACACATCTCCATCAACTGCAAGATGCTATCCTATCAATATGGGCCAACATTTCTAAAGAATGCTCACAGCACCTTGTTGAATCAATACATTTGACTAAGGCATTTCTGAAGACGAAAGGGGGTCAGACACAGTATTAGTATGCTGTTCCTAATAATCCTTTAGGTGAGTGTATATACTTACAAGTCCAGTAGCAACAAAGCCAGGTCGCTATCAGTAGCCCTTTTTACAAGACACACCATACCGGCAAATCGGCGTAATATTACCCCAATGGTTTGTCTATAAACGCGCCATGCTGGCATGGCGTTGCGCAAATTTTGTGGCATTCGTTCCACCTCACTTGGTAGTAATATTGCTGTAATGGTCTGTCGTATGCGCCCTGGCGTAACAGAGGCAGATGTCATGATGACACAGGGAGTTATTGCTGAGTTCCGGCTGACAAATTTATTGAAAATGAAAGTAAACACAGGCAATAAGGTTTGCTTTTTGAACAAAATCAGCTGAGATGGCAAACTGGAACGCAGCAACGCTCCACGAGCCTCTCTGTTAGAGCTGAAGCTCAGATCACCAGAGACTGCACAGGGACTGATGGGGACTGACACCTTTAGGAGCTGCTTGTTAAAAAAAAACGTAACGATCATGGCTTCAATCGCAATAAAAAGCAAGTTATGTCCAAGATAAACGGACGTCTGCGGCAGCGCAGAGACCGCCCCATACCTCCTTTATGCCGCCATCACCTAATCTTTCATAAAACTGCCACGATTGCGCCACATTACCGCCACAGTCTGATCTTATAAACGACCTTTATCCTCCCCAGGGAGCTGCGGCAAATCCCATTTTGCAAATGCTATGGTCCTGTAAAAACAGCTAGTATGTGATTTTGTAGCCTTCTTTAGCTCCCTAAAGCTAGTGTAGGTTGCGTCCATGTTTGCTTTGGTTTAGCTCTTTGTTCGCTTCCAAACACTTTACTCTCTTACTTCCTGGTTCCACCATGATGCCCACAAAAAAAAAGCTAAATTCTTACTGTTCATCTTTTGCTTTTTATTGATAATCATGAATTGAAAAAGCTAACTGCTAGCCTTTATATGAGCTACAGGCAAAGTGCACAGGAAGAGCTCCACCTAGTGAACCTGCTTGTACCACAAAACTGTTAAGTGTGGTTTCTGGTCAGCAGAGGGCAGCAGAGTGCTGTACTGTCTGAAGCTAGTAAAGTTTCTACCTACAAAATCACTGAAACTAGTTAGAAAGCAATAGCTTAGTGTTAAATACTCCAGTGATGCTTTAAGGCTAAAATGAACATGAGCGTCTTGTGACAGAAACACGATCAAAGTTTGCGTGTAAACTGCAAATATGGCTCTATAGATGGGAATAATGAATGTGAGTTGTCATGTATGTCTGGTCACGTGACGTAGGTTTCCGGTTGGACCATTTATCTTGACGTTCAGCAGCTCTGACTTTGATGGATGAATTTGGTGTGTGATGGTGGAAGCATTCATTAGCTGTCCTGATTAAATCTCTTGGCCATTACTGCTCTCCTCCCCCTCTAAGCGGGTATTACTCAGCCTGACACAACTTTGCATTTGTTGCTGCAGTACAACTGCTCACACGGCTAGCCTGTGCTGCTTCTGCCAGTCTGCCTACCTGTCTGTCTTTCTGTCCGTCAGGGATTCATGAGGTACTAGTGTTTATAAAATGGTGAAATCATTTAATTTTCTTTGTTAGATTTTTCCATTTTATTTGATTCTGTCAGTCAGCTGAACACGGTGTTGCTTCATAGCAACCATGTTTCCCAGTTACACAGTGGTCCTCTCCCAAACAAAAACGCAACAAAGTTATTGATAACCTAGAAAACCAATATTTTACCATAGAGTGATGGCTGTTTTTTGAGTCCACAACTGTATAATAATAAGGCTACAGCACACTTAGAATACAAAATCCCTTTTTAGTCTCTCAGTAGGAAAATTTTAGAGTCACAGCAGCAAATCAGATACTCAACTGTCATGTTGGGGTTAATGCGCTTGACCCAAGATCTGCAGAATCAACACAAGAAACTACGGTGGCCCTGAAGTGCAAACCACAAAAACAAATCACTTAACGCAACAACTAATTGAAAACCACAAAAACAAAACACAAACCGGAAAAGGTAGGTACCAATGCTGCAACAACAGGCATCACTGATTGGATGATGGATCCGTTGGCCTTTTGAACCGGAAGTTGTTCTGCCGAACGTGGTTATGTGAAAGAGCAGTCAGCGGGTGTGTCCGAATCCACAGGAAGGATGCTTACGAGTACGGGTCCTCGCCGGTCTAGCAAGGCCGGGTCCTTGCCAGACCGCTAAGACCGGAACCCAGCGGCTCTGAATTCGGACAGTCTAGCCTTCACCTCTACGGTGACCCGTAGGTCCCGTCACAGCCGTGGCGGCAGCTACACGCAAAGGAAAAATGCTAAAGCTAGCGAAAATGGATCAGGAATATTAAGGAGCTACAACTGCTTCACGTCCACCAGCAGCGTTTGTTCACAACCGTTTTCAGGTAAAGTAACTTTGTTTATTCTAGAAGCTTTCAGGACTTACATGTTAACTTTAGATGGTTTCATGTATGTTTTAAGCTACAGAATGAACTTGTTAAACGTACACAACACATTTCTACAGAGTATTATCATGCAGGTAATTAATATAAACCAAATGCATTATAAATGTTGAATGCTGTAGGATGTTATCTAATGTAAATTGGACCTTAGAACTTATTTAGCATCAAATGAGGGTAAAACGCTTAAAAAAACAGGCTTTTTAATAAAATAGCATTGAAGTGCAATGTGCATTTGTTTATTCAACTTAAGCCTAATAATGATTAGATCTGTCTTAAAAATGTAAATTCTCTGTAGTTTTCCCTGCTGCTTTTCTTTAAACTGAACAGAACCAGTGTACTGCAGGTTATATGTTTGTTTTACATTTTTCTATTTAAAAAAAACTCTTTTTTAATCTATTACAGGTCAGCATGCACTAGGGATGAGTACCGAATTCGGTACTTTTTAAGGTACCGACCGAATTCCATAGTACCGACCGAACACCGATTGACGTCATTTCAAACGGTGCCTCGTTTTGGTACTGCCAAGACAGTTGCGCATGCGCAAGAGCGTTATGTCGCCGGTCCCTGCGAGCCCGTTGTAAACAGAGCAAGCATGGTAGAAAGAACGCACGCTAAAGCTTGGGTCCACTTCACTAAATGTGATGGGTAACTGGGTGATGAAACTAGCGACAGACAACGATCTAAGTGAGACATCCTCATCTTAATCTGCTCCAGTAGGTAAATAAAATGTTTAAGATAACGTTACCTTGATTTGTTAGCTTCCGTTTCGCTATGGTGCGTTCGCTTTCTCCTCGGAACTCCGAATTTCCGACTAGAAGAACATGAACGCGCTCTAAAGTTTGGCTTTACTTTACTAAATGCGACGGGTGAATGGGTGAAGGTAAAACCAGCGACAACGATCTAAGTTTGAGGCATCATCGTTTTAATCTGCTCCAGCAGCTAAATAAACTGTTAAAGATAACGTTAACTTGATATGTTAGCTTCCATTGCCACCGTTGTTACCAGCTAATGGTGCGTTCGCTTTCTCCTCGGAAATTCTAACTTCCCAGTAGGAAAAATCAAATGAAAAAGGACGGCAAAAGGAATGAAGATACACAGTAAATTTAGTTCACAGTAAAGATGTTTGCTTCAGTTTAATTATCAGCTTATAAAACTACAAGGACGATGTTAAAATACAAACTTGTATGTTATTTATCGTGATATTTATCATATATGGTTATATATTGAGAAAAATATATATTTAATTATAAAAGAGAATTAAAATAATAAACACTCAAAAGTATCGAAAATTGGTACCGTTAAGTACCGGTATCGACTCGTAGGTACCGGGAATTAGTACCGGATCGATTCAAATGTCAAAGGTACCCATCCCTAGCATGCACTGTGCTGCACATCTGCCTCTGTGCTGGTGAAGTTGTGGGTCTGGAGGATGAGCGTGAGGAAGATGTGTGTGGAGGAGGTCAGTGGTGCTCTGTCCTGCAGGAGGTACCAGCAGACCACCACTACTGTTAACAGGCAAGTCATTCACAGAGATGTAACAGTCGTCGTCTGAGCCAGCCCAGCAGTCCCTGTAGATGGACGATGGAGTGGACAGTGAGAGGAAGCATCCCAAAGCTCTCTCTGCAGACCGTCCTGTTCTCTTCTGGCACTCACAGAGTACAGTCGCTTCCCTTTTTGCTCCCTTATCTTTTTCCCCAAGGCTCTTTGTCCCGTCTGCCTACAGAGCGCTTCTCTGCATTTTCTCTGGGAATCCCTATTTTTTAGAAATGGATTTAATTAATTGGTCATTCAACGCGATTGATAAGATCTTTTCCACGATGAGAACGGAAGAGGGGGCTCCCACCTGCCCTCAAGGGACACACGCAGCGGGATATGCGCTCGATTCCTGGAAGGTCTGGAGGATCGTTTGTCTCTCTCGGCTGTCCATTGAGGATGTCGAAGATGTGTGGATATTTGGCCTGATGATAACTGGATTTCTTCTGATTGGAGTGGGAGGATATCTGGTTTTCTGGAAATTTGGGAAGTCGGGAGCAATTGGAGTGCGACCCGCACCCACGGAAAGCACCGCCCAGGCGGATGCCTCACAGACTGGGACGTTACTCGAGGTGAACCGTAAGCTGGACAATGTCCTTGCTGCGTTGCTGGTATTAGTGCGCAAAATGGATGTCATCTCGGAGAGGGTCACTGGACAGTGTGGAGATGTTTAATACCTGGATTGGGTTCACTGGAGGACTTGAATGATCAATACAGACTTTAAAGCAGAGAGGAAAATTATCTCTGCCTGACCCAAACAAAGTCCTGTTATCCAATCTGACGCCATAGCGGCCTTGGAGTTGCATGCTACAACCCCCACGATGGAAGGAATGCAGACAGATGCTGTGAAAACCCTACCTACACCCCCACCTTCAGATTGTGGTCTCTGCAGCGAGTTCATCAAAATGCAGGAACTCAATGTGCTCTGTGCTTTCCCATGACCTCCCACCCACCTGTGGATACAGTTGGCTGAGCACCACACGGGATGCTCCCACTGAGGAAACCAGGATCCCCCCCCCCCCCCCCCCCCCTGGGTCTCATGTTGTGAACTGTGACGTTCGTGCTTATATGTTGAGGTGTTTTTTGCATAGTAGAGCTACTCCCTGCCGGGAGTAACTCTGTTCTGCCTTTTTTCCCTCCCCCAACTCTCTAATCCCCACTTCATCTACTGAAATGAGCGCCGTTATGGCTGCACTCATGGTCCGCCTGTATCTGTTCCGTCTACATATGTGTGTGTAACCTTGGTCAGGCTGTTCTGCGGAGTCAAGTTCCTATGCTCTGGTTTGCTGAAGCGCTGGCAATAAAATTCTCTCTGATTCTGATTCTCTGATGATGTTCCTCTGATCAGAAACGTCCAGCCACGGGTCTGCTCCAGCCCTCCATCCACGTCTGGATCCTCCTGCAGCAGATCCAGCTGCACTGTTAAAGACTTCCTGCTCACTCAGTTTAAATAAATGACCCGGGAAGAGTCACTCAGGTCAATCCTGCTTTAACCGTACGTAACTGGTCCAACTGGTTTTGATCTGTAAATAAGTGTAACGTATTATAAATAATCTTGTCTCCTTACCATCTTTTCATTTTCTGTTCATGTAACATGTTCAAAAACATCTAATAAAACTGGTGATAAAATCAATGACCAGAAAGAGTTATCAGTTAGTATTTGTTTTAATAAATGTGTTCAAATGTCAAACAGCTAAATACAGGGTATCTGCAGGTTTAAGGGAGCCAAATTTAAGACTTCTTAAGACCTTTTTTAAGGCAACTTTGACCAAATTTAAGCTACTTTTGAAATTAAATTTAAGCTACAATTTCTAGCTATTGCCTGGAACCGGTGCTAACCACATTGAAAAGTGGGATTAACCATCCAGTTACCATTAAACTTGCACTTCCCCATGGCGCAAGCTCCCACTAGCTTAACCAGCTAATGTGCTCATCTAAAATTAGTCCCCTTTCACAACCAACTGAATGTGTATGTGTACGGTTCTGCTTATGTAAGTATCATACACAAAAAATGCTGAATACTAACTAGAAATTCACCAAATTTAATAAACAAAATAATTTTGTTTATTGGGTCTTTGGTAATTTAAGACCTTTAAGGATTATCTGTCATTTTTAAGGATTTTTAAGGCCTTACATTTGGAAAAGCAAATTTAAGACTTTTTAAGGACCCGCGGATATCCTGTAAATAACATTAACATGATGACAGTAGAAGGCCTCTCTCCCAGGAGGACCACCAGGTGAAGCCTCTTCTGACCCTGGACACCTGCAGTCCTACAGAGAAAATCAGAGACCACAGGTGACAAAAAGGCAATAAACACATTTTTACATTTATACACATGAGAAGATAAAAATTATAGTCTTCACACAACTCCTCCTTGAACCGTCACCTTATCGTGGTGGAGGAGTTTGAGTGCCCTAATGATCCTAGGAGCTATGTTGTCTGGGGCACTTAGTGCCCCTGGTAGGGTCTCCCATGACAAATTGGTCTTAGGTGAAGGGTGAGACAAAGAACGGTTCGAAGGATCTTTCATGGCGGTTAAAACGAAGAGTCGGAGTACCCGGCCCGGAGGGTTACCGGGATCCCACCCTGGAGCCAGGCCTGGGGTTGGGGCCCGTGAGCGAGCGCCTGGTGGCCGGGCTTTCGCCCATGGGGCCCGGCCGGGCCCAGCCCGAACCGGATACATGGGCTCGTCCAACTGTGGACCCACCACCCGCAGGAGGAACATGAAGGGTCCGGTGCAATGCGAATCGGGTGGCAGACCAAGGCGGGAGCCTTGGCGGTCCAATCCCCGGACAAGAAAACTAGTTTTTGGGACATGGAACGTCACCTCGCTGGCGGGGAAGGAGCCGGAGCTTGTGGCAGAGGTTGAGCGGTACCGGCTAGATATAGTCGGACTCACCTCGACACATTGCATTGGCTCTGGAACCCGAGACCTGGAGAGGGGTTGGACACTCTACTTTGCTGGAGTTGCTCCGGGTGAGAGGCGGAGAGCTGGGGTTGGCTTTTTGTTAGCCCCGAGACTCTCTGCCTGTGTGTTGGGGTTTACCCCGGGGGACAAGAGGGTAGCTTCCTTGCGCCTTCGGGTCGGGGAACGGGTCCTGACTGTTGTTTGTGCTTATGGGCCAAATATCAGTTCAGAGTACCCACCCTTTCTGGAGTCCCTGGGACGAGTGCTAGATAGTGCTCCATCAGGGGACTCCATTGTCCTGCTGGGGGACTTCAATGCTCACGTGGGCAATGACAGCTTGACCTGGAGGGGTGTGATTGGGAGGAACGGCCCACCTAATCTGAACTCGAGCGGTGTTTTGTTATTGGACTTCTGTGCAAGCCGCAGTTTGGCCATAACGAACACCATGTTCGAACATAAGGATGCCCACCGGTACACTTGGTACCAGGGCAGCCTAGGTCACAGGTCGATGATAGATTTTGTAGTCGTATCATCTGACCTGCGGCCGTATGTTTTGGACACCCGAGTGAAGAGAGGGGCGGAGCTGTCAACTGATCACCACCTGGTGGTGAGTTGGATCAGATGGCAAGGGAACATGCCGCGTAGACCTGGCAGACCCAAACGCATAGTGAGGGTCTGCTGGGAACGCCTGGCAGAAGAACCTGTCAAGACGGTCTTCAACTCCCACCTCCGGCAGAGCTTTGACCACGTCCCGAGAGCAGTGGGGGACATTGAGTCCGAGTGGGCCTTGTTCCACTCTGCGATTGTCGAGGCGGCTGTTGCTAGCTGTGGTCGTAAGGTGGCCGGTGCCAGTCGTGGTGGCAACCCCCGTACCCGCTGGTGGACACCAGAGGTTCGGGGAGCCGTCAGGCTGAAGAAGGAGGCCTACAGGGCGTGGCTGGTCTGTGGGTCTCCGGAGGCAGCAGACAGGTACCGGATAGCCAAGCGGGGTGCAGCAGTGGCAGTTGCCGAGGCAAAATCTCGGGCGTGGGAGGAGTTTGGTGAGGCCATGGAGAAAGACTATCGATCGGCTCCAAAGAGGTTCTGGCAAACTGTCCGGCGCCTCAGGAGAGGAAGGCAGCAACTCGCTCACACTGTTTACAGTGGGGATGGGGAGCTGCTGACGTCAACTGAGGCTATAGTCGGATGGTGGAAGGAATACTTTGAGGAGCTCCTCAATCCCACCAATGCGCATTCCGAGGAGGAACCAGAGCTGGGAGGCCTGGGGATGGACTGTCCGATCTCGGGGGCAGAAGTTGCTGAGGTAGTCAAACAACTACACAGCGGCGGAGCCCCGGGGGCGGATGAGGTTCGTCCTGGGTATCTCAAGGCTATGGATGTTGTAGGGCTGTCATGGTTGACACGTCTCTACAACATTGCGTGGTCATCGGGGGCAGTTCCTAGGGAGTGGCAGACCGGGGTGGTGGTCCCCATCTTTAAGAAGGGTGACCTGAGGATGTGTTCCAACTATAGGGGGATCACACTCCTCAGCCTCCCGGGAAAGGTCTACGCCAAGGTACTGGAGAGGAGGGTCCGATCGATAGTTGAATCTCAGATAGAGGAGGAGCAATGTGGTTTTCGTCCTGGCCGTGGAACTGTGGACCAGCTCTATACCCTTGCAAGGGTGATGGAGGGGGCATGGGAGTTTGCCCAACCAATCCACATGTGCTTTGTGGATTTGGAGAAGGCTTATGACCGTGTCCCCAGGGGCACCCTGTGGGGGACGCTCCAGGAGTATGGGGTGGGTGGCTTTCTGTTAAGGGCCATTCAGTCCCTTTACCAGAGGAGCGTGAGTTTGGTCCGCATAGCTGGTAGTAAGTCGGATCTGTTCCCAGTGAGGGTTGGACTCCGCCAGGGCTGCCCTTTGTCACCGGTTCTGTTCATCACTTTTATGGACAGAATTTCTAGACGCAGCCGTGGTGTGGAGTGTGTCGAGTTTGGTGGCAGGAGAATCTCGTCTCTGCTTTTTGCGGATGATGTGGTCCTCCTAGCTTCATCCAGCTCTGACCTTCAGCTCTTGCTGGGTAGGTTCGCGGCCGAATGTGAAGCGGCTGGGATGAGGATCAGCACCTCCAAATCTGAGACCATGGTTCTCGACCGGAAAAGGGTGGCTTGCCACCTCCGGGTCGGGGGAGAGGTCCTACCTCAAGTGGAGGAGTTTAAGTATCTCGGGGTCTTGTTCACGAGTGAGGGTAGGAGGGATCGGGAGATCGACAGGCGGATCGGTTCGGCGTCTGCAGTGATGCGGACGCTGAGCCGATCTGTCGTGGGGAAGAGGGAGCTGAGCCAGAAAGCCAGGCTCTCGATTTACCGGTCGATCTACGTCCCAATCCTCACCTATGGTCATGAGCTTTGGGTAATGACCGAAAGAACGAGATCGCGGATACAAGCGGCCGAAATGAGTTTCCTCCGTAGGGTGGCCGGGCTCAGCCTTAGAGATAGGGTGAGGAGCTCGGACATTCGGGAGGGACTCGGAGTAGAACCGCTGCTCCTCCGGATCGAAAGGAGCCAGTTGAGGTGGTTTGGGCATCTGGTCAGGATGCCTCCTGGACGCCTCCCCGGGGAGGTGTTTCGGGCATGTCCTGCCGGCAGAAGGCCCCCGGGTCGACCCAGGACACGTTGGAGAGGTTACATCTCCAATCTGGTCCGGGAACGCCTTGGGGTCCTGCCGGAGGAGCTGGTGGACAAGGCCGGGGAGAGGACGGCCTGGAGCTCCCTAATTGGGATGCTGCCCCCGCGACCCGGACCCGGATAAGCGGAGGAAGACGAAGACAAAGACGAAGACGAAGAAGTCTTCACACAAACTTTTTACTTCATTATAACGTGTCAGCTGTGTAAATCCCTGAACATAAAACTACTTTTCACAGAAGAACTTCTGTGGTTGTGTGTAAACAGCTTCACTTTCCACTCGTGCGAGAATCCACGAGATCGGGGCACAGGGCCGGCTCTAGGTAATTTGGTGCCCAAGGCGAGACTGCCCATGTGCACCCCCCCCCCCCCCGCCCCCCCGTGCCTGCATGCCTCTCACCCAAACCCAAGTCCACCCACCCACCACACATTGGAAAAAGCAGCTCCACAGTTATTCTTTGGTTACTAATTTTTTATTTTAAATATTCACACGGCAACTCTTTAAAGTCAACAGCCTGAAGAATAAATGTAAGCTTGAAAGATAAGTAACCTGAGAATATTACAATAACCAACAACTCAAAATGTTGAGCAAACGTCATTGGAGGATGCAAAATCAAAAGCAGCATTAAACTGTGCAATCAAAAGCAAAACTCAAATATAAAAGTGTCATCATAAAGAAAGTTCTACTTTCCATTTTGTTCAACTGCTGTGGCCAGTCAGCAGGATCCATGGGGCCAGCAGCTCATACATGTTCACAGACATCTGTTGAAGCTGATGATGGTGTCTCTTCAGGCTGTTGGATTGGAGCATTGAGTCTGCTGGTGTTGGGTTCTTTTTCTGTGAGAAAATAAACACACACACACACACACACACACACACACACACACACACACACGCACACACACAGCAACTTAACCCTCTGATGCATGAATTACTTAACAACAGTGCCACTTTCATGTTCAATATTCCACAGTCATGTGCAGTGATGCTTTTCATTATTTTTAATGTTACTGGACTTTTTATTTTATTGATCTTTTTTTTAATCTGTTCTATGAAAACCTGAATAAAATGATCAAAAACAGGTGGAAGTGAGCGCATCCATGGGGAATATTTGAAAAAACTTATGTCTCACTCTCAGGTGCTCTTCAGCATCAAATAAATTTAGAATATGAGGAAGAAGAACCGGTGATCTGAGGCACTCTGAGGATTTCATTTATTAAACAAGGAAACGCCGAAGCGTTTCTGTACGACCTTCTTCAGGGCATAAACCTTTCTGCCCTGTAGATGACTCACTAATGTCACAAAAACTAATGTCCATCCTTTTTTTTTTACAAATTTACAGCCTTAAGGAGACAATTTCAGATGTGCATGTTCAGATTATTTAATATTCTCAATGCTAAATCAATGCTGCACTGATTGTGCCAAAAACAAGTGTCTGGTGTGGATTTAAATCAATTAATTTTGCATATCGATATATGTGATAAGCCGTTTAATTTGAAAAAGTCCGTTTCTACTGCTGATTACAAATAGCCTAACAAGTAACTTACTCACCTGGTTCCAGATGCTGAGATTGTAGCTCAGTAAATGTGCTGCTGCGTGATGCCTGGATGAAGACGCTGCAGCATAAATAAGAAAGAGACGGTATAAGATGTCATGTTGGGTTTGGGCAGTTCTCACTCCCTGCCAACACCGCTCGCCCGCTATTTCCCTAATAACACACGTTGTTCGTTTTTATTTCTACACTTTTTTTACTCACAAAGATTGTCAAGGAAGCGTGTTTGTCGTGTTCGTGTCAGATTAAACTGATCACAAAACACAGATTTACTTTCTTTATTTCGTTCTCCTCATCCAACCCCCATAAATCCCTGTGTGTCCCCCTGCAGCACTCCCGATGGACAACAGGCAAAACAAGACAAAAAAGTCTGACGTGTTGAGTAAAAACTGCTATTTTTAGCATATTTTTAGGGCCGACGTGTTGCTACCAGACGTACAGTGTGAGCAGTCAGGTCGCATGCGAGAACTGGGTCGTACAGTGTGAGCACATGACTCGTGAGATCTGCCCTGCGAGGAAGTCGTACAGTGTGAGCTGAAGCTGAGTGCTACGAGTGAAAAAGTCACACAGTGTACGCCCAGCTTTAGCTTAATAACAATGCTTCTTTGCTCCTTGTCCTTAAAACAAATGACAAGTTTAATTCGCCACACACACACACACACACACTTACACCCACCCACACACGGGAATAACTGGGACCTGCAAAACAAACTCCTTCTGGGTGATTTCTGCCTAAAATGTAATTTTAAAAACAAATATACAAACGAAAAATGTCTATAAACTGAACCGCTTTAAGCTTTTTAGGTTTCTATGGCATTTATAACGCATTTGGTTTCTATTAATTACCTACATGATAATAGCGGTCTGGCAAGGACTCGCCAAATGATGTCAATGCTAATTGGCATACGACGCAATGACGTCATCTTGTTTGCGTGATGACGTCACCACGTTTGCGTCATGACGTCACAGGTCTTGTAGAGTAAATCAAATAAAACCCACGTAATTTTAAAAATAATTATTTTATTTCTTTTTTAATACTTTATTAAAAATAAAAACCCCATAGAATACAAAACAGCAGCCTTTAAAACATCAAGGAAAGATGGCACAAAAATGTAAGGAATATTTATATTTTGTCTGAAGAGAATGGAACTCTTAAACACAAAAAATATTAAATTGGTAGGAATATATGTATGATTGAATTAAAATGAATTTTCTGTTGTAGTTTTCAAGTGCCTTGAGATGTATTCTTCTGTTGTGATTCAGTGCTATATACTGACCTATAAGATAATATAAATACATTTTGTTTTTGTTTGGTTTTGTTGTTTTTAGTACTTTTGTGTAAAAAGAAGCAGGTCGTATTTAGTATTCAGAAACGTTACATGCAAACTGCCAATGACTTACAGTATTATTCTGTTTTTTATAAAAGTTTTAAATGTGCTACGTTATTGAACTCATCATAGAGTTCCAATGTTCCTTGAATGCACCACAAGTGGTATGAGAAGCCATTTAATTTAATAATTAATTAATTAATTAATTATTTAAATTAGTTTTTGTTCTGGTTCAAGATATTTATTAAATTATATATTTGTTGGAATGTATTTGACATTTGATAAAAAGTAATAAAATTTCTATTAATTGATCACTCCTTTCGGATCATTTTAACGGATTTATTATTATTCAGTTTTTTTAAAGTAACAACATAGGATAAATTAATGGTGAGGGAAAACTGTAATACATAAAAATCATTTGAAGATAACAACAATAAAACAAGTATGTGCATTTAAAGCAGGATTACCCTGAGTAACTTCTCCTGGACCGTTTATTTAAATTTGGTAAACAGGAAGTCTTTGGCGGTGATAAATCTGCAGAACATGGATCCCTGAGATGGGATGGAGTGCTGGAACCGAGACTAGTGCCTGGACTTTTCTGGTTGGAGAGTGGAACATCACACAGGGTGGTCTGCAGAGGGTGCTTCTGGATGCATCATCTCACTGTCCACTGCATCGTCCATCCAAAGGGTTTGCTGGGCTGGCTCAATCAACGGCTGTCACATCACTAACATTCAGATATATGCAAAAGGAGATATATGGATTTATTAATATAATACGTGTAACTAGCAGATCAAAAGACTAAATGCTTTTTAAAATGAGAGATCCCTACATAAATTACTTGCCTGCTAACAGTGGTCTGGTGGTACCTCCTCCAGAGCAGACACCTCAAAAACAAGTTGGTCCCGCCACAGTGCACCACTGACGGCCTCCAAGCCAGCCTCTCCCTCATCTTCTGCAACATCATTCTCAGGTTCATCCTCCTGCGGCACAATGTCACCAGCACTGAGGCAGATGTGCAGAATGGTGCATGCTGTGATGACCTGGAATACAGACAAAACATAATTATATATTTAATTGTAAATCAAAGAATACATCCAACACTGGACTGTGTGTTAACTTACATGAGGTACAAAGGTGTGGTGCACCTCCAGCGCTTTCAGGAAGATGGTCCTGAACCTGGTCTTCATCATTCCAAAAGCACGCTCTATGATGCAGCATGCCTTGGAATGATGGCTGTTGAAGCGCTGGGCTCCCACACCTGGAACCACCCGTTTGTAGGGGGTGATGAGGGGGAGTGGATGTTGGAGGCAGGGGTACCCTCCATCTGCAAGGATGAAGTGTCCTGGAGGAGGATAGGCAGACTGCCTGTACAGTGGGCTATGGCAGAGCGCCCTGAAATCATGGACCGACCCAGGCCAGCCCAGCCCACATAGGTGTCAATAGAGTGGCCCTGATGGTCACCAACTGCCTGTAAAAATGTTTAAATTAATGCTTTTTTAAAAAGAGATACAGGCATTAGGCTTAAGATAAAAAGGACAATAAACATTAATATTTCAATGCTATTTTATGCAGAATACAAACTTTATGCACACAAAGAAGCATGAAGATCAAATAAATTTTTATTAGTAAATTAAAATTTATTTAGGCAATATTATTTATCTACTTGTTAGTATGTTCTATAGTAATTTGTACTTTTAGCCACAGGTCTTTCAGTTGCTTAAAAGATAAATGAAGCTAGCTAAGTTAGCATATGATTCCTGAAAGCTGGTTCACTAAACAAAATATATATATAACCTGGATATGGTTGCTTCTCAGCCTTAAATAACGTCGGCGACGGAGATTAAGCAGGTCATTAACTAAAAAGTATAAAAGGAAAAAACAACAGATTTCTGGATCCATTTTCCCAGCTTGTTAGCCTGTTTGCCGCTGTCATGGTAGCTAAGCAACTGGACCTGGGGGCGGGAATAAAACGAGGCTAGTACTGTCCGAATTCAGAGCCGCTGACTTCCGGTTTTAGCAGTCTTGCAAGGACTCGGTCTTGCTAGACCGGCGAGGACCCGTACTCACAAGCATCCTTCCTCTGGATTCGGACACAGCCCATGTGTGAGTGCGACGCTGGTGCCAGCCGAGCTCGGCTGCCGAAATGCGGCAGGATGGCGGAACGAGCGGTCGCCTTTATGTAGCTCCGGTGGCTATCTCAAATAATGGACTTGTGAAAGAAACCCCACAAAAAGTTTGATTGGCCAATGGGGGTAGCGTGATCATGCTGCAAGCACATGCGCAGATCATTTTCTTTCTGATCCTCTGGAAGGAAGGACGGTCCTGTCACTTCAGATGCCTCGCTAATCTGCAGGTAAAGTCTGCTACAAAGTTGTAGTCAAAGTAGCTGAGGGGGGTCAGAAATGTCACCAGATTTGTCGCTAGGCGCTTTTTTTGAAAAAAAGCCGTTAAGGGGGTCTGAAAAGTCGTTAGAAATGGTGACAAAGCCGCTAAGTTGGCAACACTGATTCCTGCCTGTGGACTGCTCTTTCACATAATCACGTTCGGCAGAACAACTTCCGGTTCAAAAGGCCAACAGAATCATCATCCAATCACTGATGCCTGTTGTTGCAGCATTGGTACCTACCTTTTCCGGTTTGTGTTTTGTTTTTGTGGTTTTCAATTTGGTTTTGCGTTTAGTGAATTTGTTGTTGCATTTTTCAATTTGTTGTGCATTTAGTGATTTGTTTTTGCATTAAATGGTTTTTTGTTGCGTGTTTCAATTTGTTGTTGCGTTAAGTGATTCGATTTTGTGGTTTGCACTCCAGGGCCACCGTAAGAAACAAATGTAAAATTAAACAAATTTTTTATTAAACGGTGCACAACTAAGGACGTCCCAAACTGGGAGATGGGGGTGGGGGTGGGGGGGTGGTGGGGGGGACTGGGGACTGGGGACTGGACCTGCAAGTAGATTCTGAATTAGTAGGAGGTCTGGTGGTTTGATGGTACGTGGGGAGGAGAGTTAGGTCTGAGGTGGCAGGATCCAAGTGTCCAGTGGGGTCGAGATAAGGGTTCCTGAGAGGAGTGGATGAGCAGTGGTGAAATGGGCTGTGCGGAGGAAGATGCAGGCTGAAGAAAGGTCCAGGAGTATGGCTGAAAGTGTGGAGTTGATTAGGGTCTGAGAAAAACAAGAAGCAAACAACAGGTAGAGTGATCAATAATATGAGTAGAGTGGAGACTGTGTGGAGACTGCGTGGCAGGAGAATATCCAACTGGAGATACCCGTGTGGAGTAATCAACCGGCACTGAGCAGTGGTCTCCCTCCCTTTTAAGCCAGCAGTGGCTGATGATGAATCTGCTGCAGCTGGTCCCGTTCAGACACCGCTCACCTGGAATGAATGCTAGTGGCTGATTAGAGAATGAGCTCATGTCAGACCATGACAACAACAGGAATAAAAATAAAGGACAATAAAGAAAAAAGGAAGTACAGTGAACAAAATTATGTACGTGCTAGAAATATTTAAAATATTCATCTGAATTTACCACATTTTAAAAAGTAAAAACTAAATACTGTCTTGATTTGGAAATGGGTAGAAAGCCGGGTCAGGGATGAGGTCCTGCCCCAAGTGGAGGAATTTAAGTATCTCGAGGTCTTGTTCGCGAGTGAGGGAAAACTGGAGCGTGAGATCGATAGGCGGATTGGTGCTGCATCTGCAGTGATGCGTGCGTTGTACCGGTCTGTCGTGGTGAAGAGAGAGCTAAGCCAGAAGGTGAAGCTCTTGATTTACCGGTCGATCTACGTTCCTACCCTCACCTATGGTCACGAGCTTTGGGTAGTGACCGAAAGAACGAGATTGTGAATACAAGCGGCTGAAATTAGTTTTCTCCGCAGAGTGGCTGGGTTCTCCCTTAGAGATAGGGTGAGAAGCTCGGTCATCCGGGAGGGGCTCGGAGTAGACCTGCTGCTCCTCCACATCGAGAGGAGCCAGTTGAGGTGGCTCGGGCATGTGGTAAGGATGCCTCCTGGACGCCTCCCTGGTGAGGTTTTCTGGGCACGTCCAACCGGGAGGAGACCTAAAGGTAGACCCAGGACACGGTGGAGGGACTATGTCTCTCACCTGGCCAGGGAACCCCTTGGGATTCCTCCGGAGGAGCTGGCCCAAGTGGCTGGGGAGAGGGAAGTCTGGGCCTCTGGCTTTAGGCTACTGCCCCCGCAACCTGACTCCGGATAAGCGGATGAAAATGGATGGAAAACTAAATACTGTGTAAAAATAAAAAAAAAGACTAGCAGAAAATTTAGAGTTGGAACATAATGAGTCAGTATTTAAAGTTCCATATAGATTCTGCATGATTTCAGCCGTGAAACAGATGTGAATCTTCCGGAGTCTCATATTTAGATTATTTTGGAGTCAAGTATTTGACTAACGGGTATAAAGTTTCGCATTTCTGTCTGATAGATGGGGGCGGTAAACGGCCAACAGGATTTTCTGTTTATTAACTTTTTGAAAGAAAATATCTGCTTGATTTTTTTTTCGTACCAGGAACAAATCTCTTTTTGAAAGTCTTTGTATGATAAATAAGATAAATGAACAGCAACTCTCAGTATTTCCTCAAAATGAGTCTGTTGTCTTCAGTGCCACCTTTAGATGTCTGCTACCTCTAAATAATTCAACCTGCAGAGGTACCAGGAGCAGAGACACTGGTGATGCATTTTACATATTCTGATGCTAATCTAACATTGTGGCGTTGCTGCTCAGTGAACTTCCTTCTAGTTTTGCTATCATTTTGCACATTTGTGCAAATGAGTATCCTCCTAATCACAAATGATGTAAAAGTTTGAACCAGCACATCTTATACTGATGTTACATTTTATGTTAACTAAAAATTTCATTACATGTTATTTTAGTGAATGCTTTTTCATGCAGGCTGAACATGAAATAGTGTCCTGCACCTGTTTCCTGCATTGGCTTCTGATAGAAAGTAGACAGAATAATACTCGCTTCAAAAACTCCTGACAGATCTACGTCACATCTTGGCTCACGACAGTTAAGACTGTTGAACGATTTAGTGTCCATGAAACAGCAATGAATGTTTCAGCTAGTAGAAGCTAACCTTTAGCTTTAGCAACTTCACCACGCAGCAGAACTCCTCCAGGCTTGAGTTATTTGTGGAGATAAACCATCCATGTTTGCAAAGCAAACAGAGTCTGTAGTAGAGTCATATTGCTGTTAGCCAATCAGAGGCAAGATGTCCAAATTTCAGGTAATAGGTATCCAAATCCTGCTGTCTGAAGCAACTTTCTCTTCTGGCTGCCTTCTACTAAAAGAAGCATCTGAGCTTATTTTGTCCCAAAGTCATTCATTCCTACTAGAGACCACTGCAAATGTGTAAAATATGTTAGAAAACTTGATCTTTAAATTTGCTTTAAGACCGAATAAACCCACTTTGCCCTTCCGTGACTAGCCATCAGCTCATCAGTCAGAACTTTATTTTTCTCCAAATCATTTTAACAGCGATCTCTTTAGGTGAGATACTAATTGTTTATAACCTTTTCACAGAACTCCACTTCGAAAGACTCAAAAGAGAATTTGCTGCTGTGTTTTTTAAACAATATATTTTATTTAGAATATAAGGTTTGTTTGCTGTGGCGTCTCCCAGAGGTTTGAAATCAGCTATTACATATCTGACATCCACTCATGTTGTCATTTTCTCTGCTGGTATCCGTGGTGAAGTCATATCTACAAGCCAAAGGTGTGTCCTCGCCACAGAAACATACCGCTTATCAGCTTATTAAAGTGCATAAACTCCCCACGCCTGTCAGGCCTGAGGCATTAGATTTAGTTCAGCGGGATCACTATGGTAACAGGACTACAGAGGATTGGACATGTCACTCTGAGCTCATTCAGAAAAAACTGTCCCTGAGAATATGTGGGCAAGTCATCGTCTCCTTCGGGCCAAAAAAACAAGTTTTGAGAGATCTAAGAGTGGCTGGTTAAACATTATGTAAAAAAGTGTTGCTTCATCAGTTGTCAAGTCAGTTGAAAGCAAATTCAGAATGTCAGATATAATATCTCTCACCACTGTCAGTGCACCCCAGGGCAGCTGTAGCTACATCGTAGCTCATCCCCACCAGCGGGTGAATGTGTGTGTGAATGGATGATTGTGTTGTGAAGTGCCTTGGGGGTCGTAGAACCCTAAGAAGGCGCTATACAAATACAGGCCATTTACCAGTTACCATTTAATAAAATATACTAAAACCAAAGCATAAAGCTACTCTAAAAGTACTAGACGCAGAGTCATCAAACTTCAACTGAGAACCAAACTAAAACATGATTAAACAGCTATTACCGTAAAACAGATCGAGACCCCCATTAATGTTCCCCATTGGTGTCATTTCTGGCCTGCAGAGGGCTCCAGAGTGCTGTTCAGTGTGACGTTTCTCAAGTTTCTGGCTCAAGAATCACTGAAACCAGCCAGAAAACAATAAGCTAAAACAGCAAATTTGGAAAACAAGTGAGCTTAAAACATTTTTTTCATGTCTTTTAGCAATGCTCTAACGTATAAATTTGCAGTTGGAATAAAAAAAAAAGAGTAAAGTGATTCTCTTGCATTTAGATTGCATTTGTTCAAAAACCTCCGCCAGTGACACGTTTGAGACCAAAAGCAACTCTTGGACCGTCCAGTTATTGGCTCGTCAAACCGCCGCTCTTGCACACTTTCCTGGGTCCTCCATTCATTATGTACTGGCATATTTAGCAGCAAAGAAACACTGGTGCAAGAGGGATTTGGGGTTGGGGTAAGGTGTCCAGAGCAGGGGAGGGGGTTGGTTGAATAGGGCAATCATGAGGTATGCTCCACCATATGAGAGGCAGCAGGGGCAATTCTAGGGTCTGACTTTATGGGTGATCAGCACCCAGTGAACAGCTGGCTGCAACTGACTACCTGGAACCCCACCCCCCAAAAAAAGATTAAAAGAAAAGAAAATTCTGTGTTTTGACAGAATTTGCGTCCATAAATAGATTTTGGTTTAACGTCCTCAAGATGAAGGAGGGAAAACTGAATAGTTCTGTGAAACAGATCAGACTTCTTCACAGAATCCTAGAATTACACAGAACAAAGATCTCTGGCAACAATAGGATACTCACTACAGAAGGCTGACTTAAAAATGTTGGAGTGAACAGAAGCCCACTGTAATCAGAACGCTGAAGATCACAAAGAAGAAACAAAAGAATTGTAGAAAGTGTTGAAGGGGTGGATGCTTCTCCATGTTTTTGTTTTTTTCTCTATGTAGCGGAGGCAAATTTATGATTTATCTGTTATGACCAGGAAGATGTAATATTCTATATAAATATAAAATATTAACCTGCGAGGTCTATATTGTAATTATTCAGAAGATTCTAGGATTTAATTCAGATCTAGATCTTTTTTGCTTTTTCAGTGATCAACCACTTCGTGTTACTTCAAGAAAGAGTCAGGCTTATAAAATTAAGACTTTATTTTACAAACAATTTAAAACATGACTAATTAATTAAGCATTGTGAGTACATGTAACTAAACGTGCTGAAGGAACCTGTGTGTGAGTGCGATATCAGTCAGAGCTTCCTTATCAAAGTAAGCTGAGTTCTGGTGAAAAGAATTTTGTTTGCTCTAAGGCAGCGGTTCCCAAACTTATTTAGCCGCGCACCCCCCAGCCCCCACATCAGGGCATGGCAATATATATATATATATATATATATATATATATATATATATATATATATATATATATATATATCAGACGTCACACTAAACAGTCACTCGACAGACAAGGTTAAACAAATATGATCAACCTTTTCCCCCATCACTTTCATTTTTATGTTTATGTATAATGTATTTTTTTAAAGTAATTAATAAACATTCAATATCATTACAATTTCCTTTGATTTAATTTTAAATCAACATTTAGAGTGCCCAGGTAGCACATAAACAATGCAATTTAACGGTTTTCTTAAAATAGGAATGTTTAACCTGTGGCCAGAGCTCTCTCCTTCCTTCTGCTCTGCGTAAACCTGAACTGGTCACCTACTTGTGCGTAATCAAATATCTATAGGGGAAAAGATGGAAAAGCTATAGCCATGAGGTTCACTTTTGCCTCAGACCGACTTATTGCTGTTTTATGGTGTGGCTGAATCTGCGATCCGCTGCCATACTGGAATAACAAATGCTGCAGTAACATGATTTGTGATCAGGTTCATGAGGAGTCACTGGCTGCAGCGGACCCGACTTTAATACATCATCCCAAAATAGAAGCTAATATCTTAATTTGACCTTGAATGAAAAATGTTGTTATAAAACCTCTTAAAAGTTTTTATCACAGAGGAGGCAGCGCTCATTTCTGCCTTCAGTCTGACGGCGTGGTGCAGCGTGCGCTTGCTGAATCAGTATCACCACCTTCAGATTTCTCCAACATGTTAAAAATGATCAAATACGGAACATATCTTGCTACTGACAGCGTGCGCAGGTCAGAGTGCTGAAGCTAAGTGCTGGCGCATTATTATTATGAAGCTAGGGCACATGCGGAGGACACACACACACACAAGCAAAAATACTTGTTTTCAATTGCATTTATTGGGCCCACTTACTTTTTCATTGGCCCAGCCACAAATGAGTTTCTACGCTAATGGTGACTTTTGACAGACTTCTCTGAGCTCCACAGCCATTACACTTTTCACCTCGCGCACCCCCTAGCGGCAGCTCGCACCACACTTAAGGAATCCCTGCTCTAAGGTATAACGTGGTTATCATCAAAAGAACATTCAGACGCAATCTGTCATGTCTACTTCACCCGTTTCAGAGAGACCCTCTTAGTGGATCAGAAAGTCACAGGGGCCGGCTAACCGCTGGCACCGGAGGGCTGTAGAATACCGAGGTACCGACTCTTCAGTCCAGAGATGTCTCGGGTCACAACAGTCAGGATGGAACCCTGCGTGTGGAGGACTCTTAAGGAGTCTAACAGTATCAGTATTGCTTATGCAGGAACTGTTTGTTCATCAGCTTTGCAGGTGCAAAAAGGTTTTGACGACGTGTCAAAATCTTTGATGGTTAAAGAGGTTTTGCTACAGATGGCCGGTCTGAGCGATTCTCTAGAACTGTTGAATCTCTCAGATTTATCTAGGTTTAAGGTTTAGCTGTTATGATTTGGACAGCCAATCAGAGGCTGACAAGTTTGAGAGATGTTACCAAGACAACTCAGAAACACACCCTCTTGATACAGGATGTTCTGACTGGTTTAATACGATGTGTGTCAGGGTTTTACTTAGCCGTACTTGTTATGTGTGAGTGCAGGTGTGAAAACCTGTCGTCTAAACATGTTGAACACATGGCAGTCTTAGTAGACATCATACAATAGCATCCATTCAGTGAGCACAGATTAATGAAGCATTTCATTATACTATAATTATTATAAGTAGTAATAAACAAATGTTTAATGATTATCTAGATTATGAGTCATATAAAAAGTTCATATTGATTTGTTTAATCATTCTTGAATTTAGCAGCTGATTCGTCCTGGAGTTCTTTCTTCTGGAGGCAGACAGATGGGACCTTGACGAAAGAAAGTTATTGTTTATCTTTCAGACTAGCAGAGTCTGTGAATTCCAGCTGGTGTGAAGGCAGACTCATTTACGGAACACATGTAATGTTGTGTCTCCTTTCTGACCAGATGTTGAAGAGATGGTGAAAAGGTCATGCTGTACCTAAACTGACCATTGCTGGACACACTACATCTATTTGAGACTCAAAATCTGATCAAACCTGGTTACAAAAGAAATGTACTACAAAATGCAGCAGACAAAGAAGTGACGTAGGTGTCATCAGTCTGATTTATACATGAATAAATATTTGATCTGAACAGCCAGGAGAAACAGGCCCTGCAGACTGACTAAAGGGATGCAGGATGGAGAGCTATTGTCTTGTGATGGCTGCAGAGATGGAGAGGTTGTAATTCAGACTGTGTTCCAATCTTTAAGCCTGTGATTGGTGTTATGTCTTGACTGCCAGAATGCTGTCAGCAATAGAAACCCAGTGAGTGATTGGGTTGGGGGTCCAGCTCGCTGTCTCTGCACACCGCTGTTCTCTTTTAGCTTTAATTACACTGACCAGAGTGGAGAATTTACCTCTGTCAGCCTCTCTGCCCTGTTGCCCCGTTTTATTCTTTTATCTTCCCCTGCAGAGTTTCACATTTGCTCTTTTGGCCGATGAATCCCAGCGTCCTCCATGTGAGCTTTGTTGACTGTGTGTGTGTTTTCTCTCTCCAGATGAGGTGACGATGGAGGAGGTTGGTCAGGCCCAGCTGAGGGCCGGAGAACTCATCATCATAGTTGTGGTGCTCGTCATGTGGGCAGGTAATCTTCCTCTTCAGCATTGCTCATTTATCACTGCACACCTCTGGAGAAAATGCTGCCTGTAGAGCAAATAAGCTCTCTGAGTGAGTTCCCGTCGGGGGGTGGGGGGTCATTTCTCTGCGATCGGTGTTTTGGTCCCTGATGTCCTTTAGGCATGATGTCAGGATACTGTGTGTTTCTTGGAAGATGACTTGGCCCCCAAAATGTCTCGAAACAGCCCTGGGTGTGTGACTGAGTTTTGAAGGTGATCTGAATTGTATCAGATGTATAAATATTACACGTGTATAACTTATTGTTTTATACAGGTAAAAACGTGTAGTGGAGATAAATCTACCTACATTTTACTTTGTTTTCTTGTTTTTATTGAACTATGTCCTGTCCTGTCTGTCTCTCATCTTCCTACATCTCCTCTAAACTCTCCAGAAAAACTGCTGCCTGGATTCTTACTTTTTCACCTCATCGGTTACTTTTGAGCAGATCAAAGGGATCTCCTGACCGCAAAGTGGAGAGCGTGTTTTGATGCGTCAGTGAGGTGAAATCACCGCAGCACAGGTGATGAGCTCCGCCGCGGCAGAGCGCTTCAGGCACAAATAAGACAGAAAGTAGAGAACATGTGTGGACATGAACGATCGTGTGTTAATTATAGTTTTTTGGTTGTGCCACTTTGAGAATGGACCGTGTGCTGGACGCAGCAGCCTGGAGCGCTGCGCAACAACGATCAGCGCTGTGCCGCTCTCTGTGCTCTCTGCTCAGAAGAGTCCATAAATGATGTCATATAGGTAGAAAACTTTTTTCCGGCTCCCCTGGATGTGTAGGATATCCAGCTCCCCCATAATTCGATCCCTGCTCCTGGATGAAAAGCCGGACATTTTCATCAATACAAGAACCCGCAGTCCGGACGCCCCAGACAGAGAGTGAAAAGTGGACATGTCCGGGGAAAACAGGACGTACGGTCACCATAGTACTCATAAAGCAGGAAATTACAGATACAGTATTTTTGCTCGTGCCCTTGCTGCCCTGGGCCCTTTAGAGTTCGTGGGCCCTGGGCAATTGCCCAATTGCCCATATGGTTAATCCAGCCTTGCGGTCCAGTCCTCCAAACAACACCAGCAGGCGGTTAAGTGGGTTAAGTGTCTTGCCCAAAGACACAATGATGGCAACAGACTGAGCGGAGCTCAAAACTGCAACCTTCTGATTACGGGGCGAGCGCTTGATTCCTGCCACCGTTGCCCCTAACAACACTTTTATATAACCAGGGGAAACCCGGGTGTGCACTCACCAAGCAAATACTTTTCAGATCATCACATCTACTGCTTTTACTTCCGGCTGCGGACATTTTCTCCCTTTAGACATAACTTTTACCGGCATAAACATTAATATATGATGTCTGGTTAGCGATAGCTTGTTCAAACAGCGGCCAGCTCCGGACTCTAATTGGTTCTTTTTTCGCTTAGTCCCACCTGTTCTATTTGCTGATCTATTATTTTTTCACGTCTTTTCTGTTTTCAAATTATTCATCATTGAAAATGTCAGTCAACATTCTTCATAATTTTGTCATTATTGGTGTTTATGTGTTCTTTTTGTTTTAGTTCGTGAAAATGCATTCGTTTTGAAAAAACCCCGAAAACATTTAGTCAGTGAAATTAAGACTGCTTTTAATGGTAACAAACTTTGTTTAGCTGTAAAGGCAGGGCCAAAGCCAGGAGAATGTTGAACCTGTCAGTGTTTCTGGAGAGGTAAGAAGGCAGTTTGGGTGATGTGATTTGTCCTAAATAAATAGTGGAATTGTTCATAAAATTCATTGTTAGACATTTCTCAGGATCTTGTCATTGAAAGTTTGAAATAAGTTGATAATTGTAAAATATTTTAAGGTCTAAGCCTAGCTTATTGAGGATGAAAGTCTCTGAAGACAGTTTGAAGCTTAGTGGCACCACACCTGAGGACAGAGAAGGGTTGGTATTGTCAACTGTAATAGAGCACAAAGCAGGAAGACAACCATGGGGTTGGGGACACAGGTAGATGTAGATGCTTTGGCTTGAGTGATCACCTTAAACAACTGAGAATAACTGGCAGAGGATAAACAGGAGAGGGAGCACAGAGGCTGATGTGGTGCCTAAACCACTTTTTCTTTGCTTAAGGCATTAGTCAGGGTGGTAGATCAAGGAGCCAACCTACACTTTTGGCCAAGTATAGTAAGCCCTAAAAATGTTTTGCCTTTCTCCTTAACTAAGAAATGTTTGAGCTTGAGTTCTTTTAGCTTGACTCCCATATGAGAATGTATCCCTGGTTCTCTAAGCTGGGCTTATGCTGCTTGTAGATAAGAAACCAGGCCTTCCCAAGTTATCCATACTGCTAGTGTCATTGGCTACTATTTACAGCAAAGCTTTCTGTTTAGAGCTTTTCTTTGCTAAAACAGGCCTGAACGATGTTGAAACAAAGTGGCTAAGCACATTCATCTCAGTAATAAAGGTGTTTTATTTTATTTATAGAATGTCATATTACACAAACCTGAGCTGTTTTTCACAGTGAACGACAAATAACATAGAAGAAATATTCTCTGTCCTTGTTTACCTCACTGTTAAATGTAACACCCGTAAGACCCCTTGTTACGGCTGGTGGCTTTGTACACTTAGTTTTGTTTGCCTTCTATGTGTTGTTTACAGGTTGTGTTGCAGCTGCAGCATTTCCCCAGCTGGTTTTGCCATTTGGACTATATCCCAGATGATCCCCCCATTAAAATGTTACGACCCGCCTCTGCCAGGTGCAAGAGAAGTACCATTTTAAAATAACCTGATGTAAGAAAAAGTTAAAAGTTAATGATGTAGTTTAGCCATTATTGGCAAACATTTATTTTTCTTCACTGAGTTTGAGGGGAAAAAAAAAACAAAATATCACTAAACAAATACATCTACTAACTTTTAACAGTTTCTTACATCTGGTTATTTTAAAATGTAACTTCTCTTCCTCCTGGGTGATCCAAGTCGTAACACCCTTTCCATTGAAAAAGCCAAAAATATCTACCTCCTACTGATCCTGTTTTGAAGTACAGCTCGTATTTCCCTTTCCTCAGATGTCTCTGCTCCTTACATCTCTTTTATTTCTCGTTTGAAACTTCAAACTGCCTCTGATGTCCTTATCCTTACTTAAAAAGAAAGCGTGTGCCTGCAAGTTGGATCCTCTGCCAGCTCACTTGGTAAAAGTCTTGTCCTTTTTGACCAGTGATACACATTCTTGATTTGTCTTGTTTGTTTTCCCATCACTTAAAACACCTGCAAAAAATAAAAAAACGATCCAGCAGGAAATCCAGAAATGTCAAATGTGTAATCTTTTTATACATGTAACAGTGATTGTCCTGTCTTGTTGACTAAAGACACAACCCAGTTCTTCCTCTGGCTCAGTTCTAACGAAGCGAGCTCAGTTCTGTTAAAAAAGAAATATGACTTTGTTCATAGCCACACACATAGAAGTACATTTAAAATGACGAGGCTGCCTGTTCATCATCACACCCATCTGTTCACAAAAGGTCAGTGTGACATTTAAGCTGTAAGGGAGAGACATTCTTTGGTGCATCTTGTTTCTACTTCACCAGCACAGAGTGGTCCAGATACTGTATGTGGTGTACATTCCACAGTGGTTCTTCCTAGCAAATCAACCATGAGAGAAGTAATATACTGAGAGAGAAAGAGAGTTAGGGGAGGACCAAGGAAAGAAAAAACTGAGCTGGGCAGTGTGGTCAAAGAAGAAACCTGACGTGAAGTAGCCGAATTGTGTTTTTCAGAATTTAATTGGGTCTGTGGGGCATGCTGGGGGTTATAACAGGAAGATATCCAATCTTGCACTTTGGTTTTGTGATGATCTGATGAGCAGAGGCTGACATAAGCAAAAATACTGAATCCTGTTGGAGCCTGGTTTCAGCCCAACACGTGCTTCTCCACCATCATAAATTATTCCCTTTCTCATTTCTTCAAGCTTGTTTTCTATCTGCTTTCACATCCACAACTCAAGTGCTGCCTTTCAGTTTTTTTCTGTCTTCAACTTGAGACAGGCTGGATGTGCCTGTCTCAATGTCAGATTCATGTTTCCATCTCCTCATTTCACACTCTTCACATGCTGCTCATTGACACATCAGGAAAGAATATCTGTCCCCCTCTGGCTGATATTGACAATACCTGTTTCTGTTTGAAATCCACCAAATGAATTCAGAGGCACGAATAACAAACTGGTATCAGAGTAGAATTGCATTCCTTTAAAACAAGTGAATGTAAATTTATTAGGTTTAAGTTTTACACATTCTCTATTTCTTTTGTTTATCATATTCCAACATTCAGCCCTTTCTAATACTGGATTCTGTAACTGAATGTATGATATGTTAACCCTTTCCTGGTATGTTGGCTGTGTTATATGGTTTCCTTTAGCTGTTCAAGTTTAGTTTTAATCCAGTTTGGCGTTGACACAACACCATCCACTACTCTTGATAAACAAAGATACAATAAATATAATGATTTGATCTAAAACTGAGTCAAAGGTTAGAAAAACTGATTAATAGTGAGCAGCATGAATAATTTCTGTGCTCTCTTTTCTCTCAGGGGTGATCGCCTTGTTTTGTCGGCAGTATGACATCATTAAAGACAACGAGCCCAACAACAACAAGGACAAAGCCAAGAACTCGTCAGAGTGCAGTACCCCAGAGCACCCACAAGGGGGTCTACTGCGCAGCAATGTCTAGGACCAACTCTATCGCCTTCTGCAATAACGAACCTTAGATCTCAGGACAGGTGAGTGTGAGAAATGTATTCCATCTTTAAGAAGTTGTTGTCTGCCATCATACCAATAGCTGTTTTTCTCTCTGGCTTTGAGCACATAGTGAATGTGTCTAGCATAATCGAAACAATGACAAATCGTTGGGTTTCTAACATTCAGAGGTGATACTTCTTGACTTTAGAGACTTTTTGGTCTAAAAGTATAAAACTTGTTTAGAATTCAAAATGTCATTAGGATCTCATAGCTTTAAATAATGTTTGGAACATCTAATACCATTATATACAGAGGAAGAAACTGAAATAATTTTTCTCAAAAGCTTTTTCTACAATACAACCTTACTCCGAATTTTAGTTTTTTGTCTTTTTTCCACTGTGCCTGTCAACTTTGGTACCTAAAGCCTGTTTTACTCCAAATGTGGTATGAAGGAGGTCCGGTTTCCGGACAGACTGCCACTCATACCGACTGAGGTTTGTGCGCTGAACGTTTGGATATCGGCTCCCACAAGAGCACCAAATGGTTATAAATTTGACACAATAAGCTAAAAAAGATACATGTAAAAATAATAAGTACTATCATACACTGTGATCTGATATCCCCATTCATAAAACAAAAGCCATCAAAAATTTTGTGACACGGGTTTTATTCTTGAAATAAACTGGATGTACCTCACTTAAGCATGCCTCACATTCTTTCTGGAGCTCCGCATCCAGGTCCGCACTGCTCCACAGCCAGTGTGGGTGCTTTGATTGGACTCAATGTTTTTTGGTCTGTGAGGAAGCCGTATGGAAACCGGGCCGCTTCGGTGTATAGTAACATGCTAGTGACAGGATCGAACCGGAACTTATTTCTTGTATCCCTATGTAGGATTATATGGAATATCACATCTTATTGGTCATTTAATGTAATAAATGTAGCTAAAATCCTCACCACTACATAATGGCAAGCCAGCCAGGAGATACTGATAAGATGTGATATTCCATATAAATAGGAATTATCAATCTGATTGGTCTTTGATTATTTGACTTAATATTACCTTAGGTTATCTGACTATTCAGGGAATACACACTTCATATTAATTCAGACAGAGTCAAGAATGTAGTTGATCAAAATGAATTAAAATTCTATATTTCTAAACCTATGATTATACATGAAAAAGTATGAATGAAATGATGGTTGTATGGGATGACAGATATTGAATGAAATTATGGAATGTAAGCTAGATGCTTGTAGCAAAACCTCAAGTATCTGAGAGGTCTTGTGATGTCTGGGTTGTAAAATCAGTTTAACTGTATAAGCTAGAGATTATTCAGAAAACCATCCGACACCATCGTGCAGAGTCTACGTTACCCCTTGTGTGAGGGTATCTCTTGAGTAGTCCGGGGAAGAGGCAGTCTGAGTGGTGAGTTCACCGGACGTTGCGGCTACACGAATCTCAAAGAGTCGTAGCCCCTTTTGAATTCAGATATCACCAGCCAGAAGATACTATCAGGGTCTGCAATTTAGATGTTCCACATTTGAGGTGATGTAGTGTCTGATATCGCTCGCAAGCGTTGCAGAGAGGCTTTAACATTGGTCAAAAGAGAGGATGGTTCCAAATGCTTGCGCTCCCGGTCGGCCTAACCAAGTGAACTGGTGAAGAACTGGTTAGATCAGGAAGTGATCTCTGTTTTTAGTAACTGTTGTTGACAAATTTAGACAAATCAGAATTTGACAAGTTTAAAAGGCCTTACGAAAATATCTCAGAAGATCCCTCCTTCCCTCAGATACTTAGAGAGGTTATTTCTTAGTGTGAAGTGAAAATGTTACAACATTAATAATAATATTATGATACTATTGTGTTCATACTTATAGATGAATTATTAATTCAACAATTACTGATCTGGTGTAATTTAAGATAAGAAATGGATCATTACAGGAAGAAAGTATAGAACACATTAATCAAATACTTTGGACTTAATTATATTGTTCATTCAACAAAAAATGATTACATGACGTTTTAAAGTAATTTATGTCAGGGAAGATATACTTTATTCAGAGAGTAGAAGATAAGAAGTCCTGCATTTTGCAGCCTTGAGGACTCATGACACATGCAGGATCTGATAAAAATATTTGCTCAAGTTCATTTCTTCATATCGGCACCACGGTGTTAGATTGACCCTTCTCTTCTCTTCTGGCACTCGCAGGGTACAGACGCTTCCCTTTTTGCTCCCTCATCTTTTTTTCCCAAGGCTCTTTGTCCTGTCTGCCCACAGAGCGCTTCTCTGCACTTCTCCTGAAAAACCCTATTTTTTAGAAATGTATTTAATTAATTGGTCATTCAACGCGATTGATAAGATTTTTTCAACGATGAGAACGGAGCAGGGGGCTCCCACTTGCCTGCAAGGGACACACCCGGCGGGGTATATGCTTGATTCTTGGAAAGAATGGAGGATTGTATGCCTCTCCCAGCTGTCCATTGAGGACGTCGAAGATGTGTGGATGTTTGGCCTGATGATCACTGGATTTCTTCTGATTGGAGTGGGAGGATATCTGGTTTTCTGGAAATTTGGGAAGATGGGAGCGATTGGAGGGCGACCCGCACCCACGGAAAGCACCGTTTGTGTGGAGACGTCACAGACTGGGATGTTACTCGAGGTGAATCGTAAGCTGGACAGTGTTCTAGCTGCATTACCGGTATTAGTGCGCCAAATGGATGTCATCTCGGAGAGGGACACCGGACGGTGTGGAGATGTTTAAAACCTGAATTGGCTTCACTGGAGGACTTGAATGATCAGTTACAGACTTGAAGGCAGAGAGCAAAATTATCTCTGCCTGACCCAAACAAAGTCTTGTTATCTGAATCTGATGCCATGGCAGCCTTGTGAATGCCAACAACAAACCCCCACGAAGGAATGCAGACAGATGCTGTGAAAGCCCGACCTACCCCCCCCCCTGCCTTCGGATTGGTGGACTTCAGCCTGGCGAGGTCATCAACCTGCAGGTGTCAATGTGCTCTGCGCTCCTCCCAAGATCTCCCTCCCAGCTGTGGCTACAGTGGCTGAGCGCCATACAGGGCTGCTCTCGCTGGGGAAACAGGATCCCAGCCCCCACCCCCACCCCACCCCCACCTTCCTCTCGGTGTCTCATGTTGTGAATTGTTGATGTTTGTGCTTATATGTTTGAGGCGTTTTTTTTTTTTTGCATAGTAAAGCTACGCCCTGCCGGGAGTAACTCTGTTATGCCTTTTTTCCCTCCCCCAATTTATCCTCATGTAATCCCCTTTTCATCTAATTGAAATGAGCGCTGTTATGGCTGCTCTCGTTGTGTGTGTGGTCAGGCTGTGCTGCGGAGTCAAGTTCCTATGCTCTGGGTCGCTGGAGCGCTGGCAATTAAGCTTTTTCTGATTCTGATTAAGGAGTTGGCCTGAAAGTCAAAAGTTAACTTCTGGTCATTTGATGAAATAGTTGGCCTTTTGGTATGCAACACCCTAAGAATCCTTCTCATTTATTTGTTTTACTCTAATACTGAGTAACGAAAGCTAGATGCTAACATTGAGCTAACAATGCTAACGGTGAAATAGAAGCAAATAGTTGGCTCAAAAAAGCTATCTCAAGCTACTTTTTTCAATTACCAACAACTCAATATTACAGTGAAATATATTTAACTACTTATCAACGTGCTGTGTATGACTCGTCTTTGCTTGTCATCTAGAATCTTCTGGCGCTGAATTGGCAACAGCCATCAAACTCACAGAACAGGAGGGAGAAAGTGACTTGTGTGTTTTGAAAATCGGCTACAGTAACCAAATTTGACCACAGGATGTCTGACGTGGTCTGGGGAAGGAGTTTAACCCAGGACATGCAGAATCAACACACTCACAGGAATAATGATCAAAATAAATGAACGGGAACAAACAGCGCACTGAAGCATTCGGTGGATGGAGTAAAGTCCGTACTCAGCGTCTGAGGAGGGGAGAGCAAAATAAGGTGAATCCTGAGAAGTAAGTCTTAACTGAGGGAGGTGCAGAGATAAGACTTACTGGGCAAAGGAGATGAGGAGGAATAGGGAGGGGCAGGTTGAGAGTTGGGTGAGTCGAGGTGTGTATATCCAGGAGAGGGAGCGTGTGGGAAGCAGAGGAGTGGAGCGACTGGAGAGATGGAGAACACTGGGGAGCTGCGTCCAGAAGGTCATGTAGAGGCGCTGAGTATCCTGACAAGTTTAGTTAATCCAAAGAGTTCCTTCAACAGAGATTCTCCAAAATTCCTGAAGCAGGTGTGAGCATAAAAAAACACAAAGCATATAAATCCAGAAAAATCACTAGAGGCTCAAGAAAACTAATCACTTTAAGGCTGAAATCTACCAGGTAGTAGTAATCATCCCGCGTTGAGGTGTGTTCTCCAACTCCTTAAGAAGCCAGTGCCGTTGATTGCTAACCAGAAAAGCTGGGCACCTCCCTCTCCTGAAAAACAACTCAAAGATGGAATGTGCGACAGGAGTACTCACCCCGACTCATGACAGTCCCCCCCCCCCCCCCCCCCCCCTCAATGGATGCCTCCTGGCGTCCTGGCAGATGCCTCCTCAAACTCCCGGATGAGGGACGGATCTTCAATAAAGGAGCGTGGAACCCAGGAACGCTCCTCCGGACCGTACCCCTCCCAGTCAACGAGGTACTGGACGCCCCTGCCACAGGGTCGGGAGTCCAGAATCCTGCGAACAGAATAAACCAGACCCCCCTTGTAGAACCGTGCAGGCGGGGGAGGAGCAGGCATAGGGCAGAGACGGCTCGTGGTCACTAGCTTCACCAAGGACACGTGGAACACCGGGTGAACCTTAAGAGAGGGAGGCAGGGCCAGCCGGACCATAGAGGGCATGGGGATGTCCAGAGTCTTGAAAGAACCCAGAAACCTGTGCGAAAGTTTGCGGCTGGATGCCTTCAGGGGGATATCCTTGGAGGAGAGGCAAACCTGACCAGGAGCGTAGGACGGGGCAGGACGCCGCTTGCGATCAGCAAGCCATTTGTTGGTGTCAGCCGTCCTGTCCAAAGCCGCCCGGGTGGAGGCCCAAGCCGGTTTGGCCCCCCGGAGAAACTGTGGAACCGTGGTGAGGGCTGGAGACTGTGGAGGGAACAGGGAAGGTTGATAACCCAAGGAGGATTCAAAAGGGGACTGACCTGTTGCTATAGAGACGTGAGAATTGTGGGCTAATTCGATCCAGGGGAGGTGCGAACTCCATGATGATGGGTGAGCGGAACATACACAGTGTAACATAGCCCCGAGTTCTTGGTTCATACGCTCACATTGGCCATTGGTCTGGGGATGTGTCCAGAGGTAAGGGCGACTCGAGCCCCCAGAGCCTCTGCAAACTCTCTCCAGACTCTGGATATGAACTGGGGACCACGATCAGACAATATTTCCTCTGGGATACCGTGTAACCGGAAAACATGTCTGATGAGCAGTTTGGCTGTAACAGTAGAATATGGAAGAGACTTAAAAGGAATGAGATGGCATGCTTTGGAGAATCTGTCCACAATGGTGAGTATGGTGGTAAACCCATGAGAACTCGGTAAACCACATACAAAATCCAGAGCCACAGGAGACCATGGTCGAGAAGGGGTCGGCAGAGGGTTTAACAGTCCAGCCGGAGCCCGGTGATCACCCTTCTGCTGAGCACAGATGTGACAACCTGAAACATAGTCCTTGACATGACGGTACATGGCCGGCCACCAGAATATGCGTCTGATGAGTGCTATTGTACGTCCTACTCCGGGGTGAAGTGAAAATCTGCCAGTAGGAGCCCAGTGAATGACCTTGCTTCCCACAGCCTGCGGAACCCAGAGTCTGTCAGGAGGTCCCTTACCTGGATCAGGGTCAGTTCTCTGTGCCTCCAGTACCTGGTCACGTATCTCCCACATCACACCTCCCACAACACACGCCGGGGGTAGGATGGTGGAGAGCTCCGTCTACTGGTCAGAAGTATATTGTCTCGAGAGAGCATCTGGTTTTATGTTCTTGGATCCGGGTCGGTATGAAATCTGAAAGTTGAAGCGAGAGAAGAAAAGGGACCACCTGTATTGTTGTGGGTTGAGTCTTTTAGCCTCTCTGAGGTAGACCAAATTCTTGTGATCGGTCCAGATGACGAAGGGAATCTCAGCTCCCTCAAGCCAGTGCCTCCTCTCCTCAATGGCGAGTTTTACTGCCAAGAGCTCTCTGTCGCCCACGTCGTATCGGCTCTCTGTTGGGGTGAGACGGCGAGAAAAAAAAGCACAAGGGTGAAGGCGATGGTAGGACGGTGATACCTGTGACAACACGTCGTCGACTCCGGTGTCTGAGGTGTCCACCTCGAGTGTAAACTGGAGTTGGGGTTCTGGGCGATGGAGCACTGGAGCGTTCCTGAATAATCTTTTCAGCTTCTGAAAGGCTGCTTCAGCCCCTGTGGACCAAACAAAAGGGCGGTTAGTGGATGTGAGGTTGGTTAAGGGTGTGGCAGTCTGACTGAAATTTCTGATGAATCTTCTGTAGAAATTGGCAAAACCCAGGAATCTCTGAAGCTGTTTACGTGACGAGGGGGTAGGCCACTCTGTGACCGCCTGGACCTTCTCGGGGTCTGCCTTCAGTCTCCCACTTTCGATCACAAATCCTAAAAACGTAACAGTAGAGACATGAAACAAACATTTTTCTGCCTTCACCTAAAGCCGGTTCTCCAGGAGTCGTTGCAACACAGATTGCACATGCAAAACATGTTGTTCCAAAAGTCTTTGAAAAATTAAAATGTCATCCAAGTAGACAGTCACGTACTTATTCAACATATCTCCTGAAACAGAGTTCACCAGAGACTGAAACACAGCAGGAGCATTAGTCATGCCGAAAGACATTACCAGATACTCAAAATGTCCTAACGGAGTCTTAAATGCAGTTTTCCACTCATCACCCTGTCTGATTCGTACCAAGTGGTACGCGTTTCTGAGATCCAGGTGGCTAAAAATGGTGGCGTCCTGAATGGGTTCAAATGTGGAGGTTAACAGAGGCAGAGGATACTTGTTTTTTACCGTTATTTGGTTCAGTTCCCTGTAATCAATACATGGCCTGAGAGTCCCCTCCTTCTTAGGAATGAAGAAAAACCCCGCTCCCAATGGTGAGGTGGATGGCCTGAAAAGACTGGCTGCTAGAGACTCCTGGATATATTTCTCCATACTCTCCCTCTCAGGTTTAGAAAGGTGATATAGTCGACTGGAGGGAAGTGGGGCTCCGGGTAACAACTCAATGCTGCAATCAAAAGGTCTATGTGGGGGAAGAGAAGAAGCACGGTCCTTACTGAATACCTGTCGGAGGTCATGGTAGGCCAGAGGGACGTTGGAGAGGTCTATCTTTTCAGAAGGAGAGGTTGTGGAATTTTGGAGAGTTGGCGAGGCTGAGCGAAGGCAGGCTAGAGAACACTCTGGACTCCATCCTTCAATCTGACTGGTTCTCCAGTTCAGCTGGGGATTGTGGTGTTTCAATCAGGAATGGCCAAGAACCAATGGAGACTGGGGAGAGGGAAATACAAAAAATGCCAGAAGTTCTGTGTGGTTACCTCATACCTTTATCTGCAGAGGGATGGTCTGGTGAGTGATGGTGGACAATCTGCGATCATCTAGAGATGAAACCGTGAGAGGAGACGACAAACGGGTGGTAGGTGTATTCCACCTCTTTACCAAACCGACATCCAACATAGATTGCTCACAACCTGAGTCCACCAGAGCTTCTAACTGAAAATGTTCAGAATTAAAATACACAGTGCATGGAATTGAACAACGGGAGCTGGAAGAGTCTGAATTCCCGCCCACCAGTAGCCCCGGCTTTACTGATGGGCTCTCCCTTTTCCCAGAGCAGGACAGGCTCTGGCAAAGTGTCCGGTTCCCCCACAATATAAACAGAGACCTGACCTCAAACGATGTTCCCGTTCCTCTGGGGTAAGGCGAGTGCGACCCATCTGCATAGGTTCATCAGCTGTGGTGGTCTCAGAAAAGGAGCGATGGCCACCCAGATTTCGGTCAGGAATGGGAGCTGGACGGGCACTGCTGGCGGGGCGCCGTAGCTCCTGGTGACGTTTATCAATGGAGATGGCTAGGCGAATGAGCCCCTCGAGAGACTGAGGTTCGGGGCACAGCGCCAGCTGATCCTGTGCACGATCACTGAGGGCCTCCATGAATGCAGCTATCAACGCCTCCTCGTTCCACGAAGTCCTAGCTGCCAAGGTTCGGAACTCCACCGACATGTCTGCAACCGATCGTCGGCCCTGCGACAGGTTCCAGAGTCTTTTCCCAATATCTGTCCAAAAGTTAATGTAAAGTCTGTTAAAAACTCATCAAAAGGTCCTGCTAAAAAGGCAGCACAATGGCTCTTAGCTTCCGCCCACCGTAGGGCTCTTCCACACAGCAGTCCAATAACGTAAGAAATCTTACTTAAATCTGTGGGAAAGGCTCCAGGTGAGCGTTCAAACGCAAGCCGGCACTGGAGCAGGAAGCTGTGGCACTCCTCGAACTCACCGCTGAATGTCTGTGAAGGAGGAGAAACGGCTGG
Source organism: Nothobranchius furzeri (assembly GCF_043380555.1). Taxonomy (NCBI): domain Eukaryota; kingdom Metazoa; phylum Chordata; class Actinopteri; order Cyprinodontiformes; family Nothobranchiidae; genus Nothobranchius; species Nothobranchius furzeri. The sequence goes on from NC_091751.1 coordinate 19,992,566, forward strand.
ACGAAAATGGGTTATCTCCGTGGAAACAGTAACTCCCGGTCCGGAGGCAACAGGAGCGGCCGCTTGAGGTTCCGACCTTGAAGTCTGTGGCTGCGGCTGCGTAACCCGGTCATGGATCTGCCGGACCAGGGCCTCCAATTGCTGGTTACAATTGTGGGCTGCGTTGAGCTGATCCATAAGCAGTGGTAATGTCTGTTCCTGTTGGGACATCCTCTGAAAAAGATCTGAGAGGGTTGAGTCTGCTGGGTTAGCGGAATGATTCTGACATGGTCTGGGGAAGGAGTTTAACCCAGGACATGCAGAATCAACACACTCACAGGAATAATGATCAAAATAAATGAACGGGAACAAAAAGCGCACTGAAGCATCCAGTGGATGGAGTAAAGTCCGTACTCAGCGTCTGAGAAGGGGAGAGCAAAATAAGGTGAGTCCTGAGAAGTAAGTCTTAACTGAGGGAGGTGCAGAGATAAGACTTACTGGGCAAAGGAGATGAGGAGGAATAGGGAGGGGCAGGTCGAGAGTTGGGTGAGTCGAGGTGTGTATATCCAGGAGAGGGAGCGTGTGGGAAGCAGAGGAGTGGAGCGACTGGAGAGACGGAGAACACTGGGGAGCTGCGTCCAGAAGGTCATTTAGAGGCGATGAGTATCCTGACAAGTTTAGAGAATCAAGAGTTCCTTCAACAGAGATTCTCCAAAATTCCTGAAGCAGGTGTGAGCATAAAAAAACACAAAGCATATAAATCCAGAAAAATCACTAGAGGCTCAAGAAAACAAAGCACTATGAGGCTGGAATCTACTGGGTAGTAGTAATCATCCCGCGTCGAGGTGTGTTCTCCAACTCCTTAAGAAGCCAGCGCTGTTGATTGCTAACCAGAAGCAGCTGGGCACCTCCCTCTCCTGAAAAACAACTCAAAGATGGAATGTGCGACAGGAGTACTCACCCCGACTCATGACGATGTCATTCTTACTTTATTCTTACAAATTGCACCTTTAACTACGTACAATGTTTAATGAAATATAATTTGCTCATCTCATTTTTGATTTCTCATTCCATCACTCTGGTTGAGAAAAAAGGAATTACTGATGACCATTAATGCTATTTCCTTTTAGCTAAAATTCAAAGCTTGTATAACATAGCAACTGTTGCAAGGATTGGTTTGGCTCAGAGATGGGCCACTAACTTCAAAGCAGTGACAGGTTTGCAAGTACTGTGAAATAAATGCAAATCTTATGCTGGATTGGTCATGTGTTGATCTAACATCCCTGAATTGTCGTTTTTTTCTTCTTCAGACCCTGAGAAAAACAAAAAGCCATCCTCCAAAACACAACCTACCAAGAACAGATGGAACCATTACAAAAACCATGTTGACTCAACTGAGAACTTCACAGAACGGAAAACTGAGAACTTTTAAAATCAGTGGCTACAAGCAAACAGTGAGCAGCAGAAAACAGCAGTTTTTGTTGCAGATGAACTGGACTGTAGCCTGCTTCCAGCAGGTATACAGGAGTCTCTAACTGAGAACCACTTGAATCATACGGTTTTTTGGTTACTCCTCATTAGTAGCATGGAATCCACAGAGCTGATCTTCCAACGCGAATGTCGATGATCAAGATGCCAGCTCTCAAATTGTGGAATCTTTGGCAGCCAAACTGGATTCACCAGCCCAGGTTTCAGCCAGCACACAGCAACAAGCTAGACTCTGTTTTAAATCAAAGACTTTCACATTTTCTGCTGACCTTTATGCATTACTTTTCTGTCTATTACAACCCTTTGTGTAGCGGCTTCTCTCTCTTTGTCCTTCTGTGTCTATCTTTTCTAGAAGCATTTGGTGCTCCTCCTTTTGTGATTCCTTGAACATCCTACAATCTTGATTTGGGTTTGATTTTATTATTCGGTCATGAGTATTGCACGAGTTTTGTCTACTGTCTTTCTCTGGCATCAGTTAAATGATGCATCTGTTCTTTGGCCCCACTAACAGGAAGTTCAGACTCCTGTACAAGTTCAAACCTGAGACACTCATTAAAGCCACCCACAGTTGGTCTGACGATGACTGACTACAGCTAGGATTCACGCAGAGTTCAATAACTGACCTGCAGTCTCGTTCACATCACATTTATTGCTCCGATGTCCAAAAGCTTGCATGCAGTGCCGACTTTTAGAAGAGTGGCATGACGGGATTTAGGACCATATACAGGCTTCATTGTTCATCGCTGCATATTCAGCACCATATGCTGTTTGCGGTCTGCAGGAGGACGCACAGAGAATATGGATGTGGAATCATCACCTAATGCAAAGTGTACAGTGGGCAGAGTTTGGCTGAGTTTCTCTTGCGGTTTGGCTGATGACCAACAGGGATGCCAGGAAGTGAGAGCTCAGAGGGGATGTGTGCTCAGCTGTGTGGCTGAACAGTGTTTCACCATCCAGACCGTAGGGTGATTAAAACAGAAAAGATATTTTCTGGCTCCTTTTTAGAAGAAACGTTTGAAAACCAAGTTGTGGAGGCACATTGCACACCAGCATGATGCCTTATTACAAGCATTCTTGAGATGTATTTGTGATTACTATACCACATGAAGCTACTGCCACACCAGCTGGTAAAAATGAATTTGGCAGTCTTTTGTAGTGGCTAAAGTTAATTAACCTGTAACTGGATTGACTCAAATAAGTAATCAGTTGTATTGATCATATTTTTGAAAGGTTACAGGATACAAACAATAGTAAAAACAGTAAATGACAAAGTTTTAATAGATGATTATTGGTCAGCTCTCAGACTGTTTGAGGTGACTCCAAGGTTTTTGTCCAAAATCAACTGAGGCATTTTTGTGCTTGCTAATGCTGACTAGATGGGCTTTTTGTCGCAGGCTAAAAGTAAAATGAGCTTATTCAAATTAATACCAACAACTTGCCTTGTAATTGTTACTTTAGCCTTTATTCTTTGCCACAGAACACAAGATTGTCATAGGACCACCAACCCTACTACACTTTGGAAGCATCAGCAGCGGAATGCCACTGCTTCAAATATAAAATCTATTATAGTTTATGTGGGAGATTCAAACCAGCCGCAACGTGGACCTTTGTGGGCGTGTCTCAGAAGAGGCATGCCAGGCCGTGCCGCACTGCTAAAGATGGGTTTTGGTCCTATTTTTTCCGCAAGCCGCTTCTGGGATATGACAATTTCCACAGTTAACATAAGGCAGGAAATCACATACAGTTTCAGTGTAAAACCCCAAACAATTTTCAAAATGAAAGACTATTGCAGTGATGCTGTTTCATATCTATGTAGATTATGTCAATACAAGTGACCTAATGACTTACTGACTCCCAGCAACGTTCCAGAAGTGCAGCGGTGTGTTTTTCATGGCTTTAATCTTGGCAGTGGAGAGGAACAACGTCATATATGCCATCAAACAGCAAAATCAAATAGGATTATCTTCTTTTTGGTTTAGTTGCTGATGGCACAAACAAACTGTGACCTTTGAAGTCTAGACGGATTTTGTGATCTTGCGAGTCCAGCAAGGGCGTAGAAGCCGCTCTGCGGCTGAGATTCTCCAGCTGTGTACTGGCATGCAATAAATGATAATGATAAACGACCCGCACTTGTATAGCGCCTCTCAGAGTAAGGACTCCAAAGCGCTTTACACTACAGTGTATCATTCATCCATTCACACACACATTCACACACTGATGGTGATGAGCTACAATGTAGCCACAGCTGCCCTGGAGCGCACTGACAGAGGCGAGGCTGCCGAGCACAGGCGCCACCGGTTCCTCCGACCACCACCAGCAGGCAAGGTGGGTTAAGTGTCTTGCCCAAGGACACAACAGCAGAATTCTCTGTCCAGAGCTGGGATCGAACCTGCAATCTGCCGATTACTAGACAACCCGCTCAACCTGTTGAGCTACTGCTGCCCCAATGAAAGTCGCCAGTAAACAGTTTTGCTGCCGTTCCGCTTTGCTGATGCCTCCAGTGTGAAATAGGGGTAGGCCTTTTTGTTGCATGTAGACATGTCCCATTATAACAATGAATGTATCACTGGCATTTTTCCTGAGTAGTTCCTAAAGTGTCCTGCTGCTGTAACAAAAGCGTGGTAATCCTCTACTGGAAACAGTCCCTAACCAATGAATAATGTGTTCTTGTTTGAGCCACAATGTCTTGAGTTAGTAATAGCTCGGGCTAGAGTGAGCATTAGCTCAAACTAATGTTTTGTCGTAAGCATTACTGCCACCAACATTCACCGATGTTTGAGGTGGGTTGGAACATACAGATTTAAGGGTGTGTTTCTGTACTTAGGATGCATAAAAGCAGCTTTTCTCAGAACAGCGGCCATTAGGAAATGGCAAGTTTTCACAGGAAGTCAGGAGGCACAGACTTTTCGGTGTGGTAAATGAGGTTAGAAATTCAAGAACCCTTTTAAAAGTAAAATATTGTTTTCTAAATAAGGGGAATAAACCGTATTACTTGCACACACTTTAGCTCTTGTAAATCCGTGAGTGCATGAAAGCTCCACTGAAGCGAAGTACTTCACCAGAATTACTTAGCTAAAGATAAACATTCATTATCTTTTTTTTTCCCCGAGCTTCCTGTTCAATTAATTTGTGCTGTCTGCTCCCCAACAACAAGTGGAGTTCACTCAGTCAGAGAAATGCTGTCAGACTGAAGTCAGCTGAGGTGCTTCCTTGTTAGAGATAATGAGAGAATGCCTGAGCGCCTCGCTGGTTGAGATGACTGCTAATCATCAGCACAGATGGGCATGTATGCACACTCACTGCTGGATTTAAATACGGTTTTGCCTCAGTCTCTAAAACAGCAAAATCACCTCACCCCTTCACTCATTTTTAAAATTATTCCTCCTTTATCGGCTTTCTTGTTCCTCCTCTGACTCCTGCCAACCTCATCTTCAGAACTTCACCCTCACTTTTCCATCACTCTTTCATAACCAACACTCTCTCCCCTTTCATATCTATGTCCACCATCACCGTCCAGCTCCCCTGTTTCTCATTATATCCACTCTCATACTCCTGTTGGCCACCTCCTCCCGCTCTGCATCAGCTCTTCGCTCTCTCATTCAGCCGCGGCCCATTGCCTATCCCTCGCTCCTTTGCTCATTTATCACTTTTTTGTCTCGGAGCACTTTACCTGGTAAACAAGTAAGAAAAAATAGAGGTGAAAGAGCAAGAAAATATCAATAAAAATGGGAGAGGTATAATGGGGAAGGGAAAAATAGCCTCTTTTGCTCTACTGATAAGCAGTTGTAGAAGGGATAGGGTTGTGCTTTTCAGCTAATGAAAAGTTTGGCTGAATAAAAAAGCATCGGATACACGTTAAATTATGAAGAAACAAGCTTTCTGTTGAATGCAGGAACAAGAAGAGAGATAGCATGAATCTTGAGCTGATGATTGGGTTAGGGTACTGATGGGACAAAGAGCAGAATTTAGCAGGCCTTTATTGTGATGAGTAGAGCAGGGTGATGGGTGGATTTCTGCTTTAACACGTATTTCTCATCCTTTACTGTTTTTTTATTCTTTCTCCACTTCAAAAACATCCTGATGTTCATGAGTACTGTCAATGTCCTAAATATGTGACTATACAGTCAGGCCACGGCCCATAGACGGTGCTTAGTTGTGGGGCAGAATCAGTGTTTGTACTTCAAACTGTCTCCGCATGCTATTGGACAAGGATCAACATCACATACTCACCGCTATGGATGTCAGTCAATGATGCAGTCCACCATACACTGTTGAAGAAGACACAAATATGTTATCTTTCTAAATAAAAGACTTAAGTAACTATATCTGCACTTGACTCAAAGAAAAGCCCAAGTCTAAATAGTCCAAAGCTGATGCCACAGCTGTTTCAAACGAGCCGCCGCCATCTTAACTGTTCTGCTCCACTGCATCATCCCGCCGTTAGAGCTCTGTGATTGGCCCACCAAACCTATAGAGCACTGTGATTGGCAAAGCACAAGATTGTTCAGGCCTGCTGAGGCTCCAGTGAACCAACATGCAGAGCAAAATCATTTTGCTTCAGCTGCTGTCTGTCTAGATTTATTGACTAGCAAACTGCAATGAAAAATGTAATCATAGATGCACAAAATTCTGAATGAACGCAAATGAACGATATATCCAAAAACAGTTCTGCTTCCTGATGCTTGTGTGGTAAGACAGATATCTCAGCCTCAAGTAGAACAGATGGATAAGGAAATACTTTACTTAACACCACATTGCCATAACTGTCGTCATTTAAAAAAAAAATTACAGTAAATGTTATCCGTGGAACAGAAAGCACACAACCTCGGTGTGACTCCTCAGACGTTGATTGTCCTTTGGTTAGTTCCATCGAGAGAATGCAATGCCGATTGTAGTTTTTCGGCGCTGTAGTTTTCGGATCTGCTCAGGGTCCTTCGCGTACTGATGATGTCTTCATACAATGGCAATACCAAAACCGCTCAGCCAAAATATATTGCATCTCTTTTTTATTCTGTTCTTTCACACAGGTTTGGAATGTAACTTAACCAATCATCTAGTGTGACGTTTTCGACAGGCGCAGGACCACGAGCCAGCCAGAAGGAAATATGGCGTCTAATATGGCGTCCCCCAAAGACGGTAGAACTATGTACTTTAGATGCGATATTTATAGTTACATGGTACGAAGCAGCCAATATTTTTCAACCACAAATAAAATGGGTGGGGGTTGGGGCAATATGGGGTAGAGGAGGACAAGAAGTCACCAAGTATGGAGTGGTGCATGAAAATGGAAAGTAGTGAGTGGTGGATGGTGGACACTTTTCAGGGCTAACAAGAAAAATAAAAATCTGTGAAATTAGTCTAATCAACAAAACCAAACTTTTTGCATTGATGCCTAATGATCTGGTTTTTGGATACTTGTTCTGTGTTCCTTGGTGTACCTGAGAGAACAAACACTGTCTTGGTTCTTGCTGCCCAGGGTGGGTGACCCTTCTGGGTGTCACTGTCAATCTAATGTAGAGGGTGATAAAAGCACAAATGTGTCAAGTGACTGCAACACCAATGAGCTTGACATTGTGATTTTCCAAGCACACGAACACACATGCTTAAACATTCACTCATCCACCAAGTCCATTCTCTTGCTGGCTGCAATCCAAAATGACACATCTGAGGAAGTGGAAGATGGCAGATTTGACCCAGACGTCTCAGTCACCATCTGTCTGACACTGCAGGATCTGAATGAACAGCTGCTCAAGGTGAGCATCCAGTGAAACATGAAAATTGGAAGCTTGAGAATAGAAGAGACCTAAAGACAGAGAGGCAAAGAGAGACCATCACAGAGGGAAAGGGTAACCAGGGAATCAGATTAAAGCTGAGAGCAGGAGAAAGTAAAAGCTTAGTCTACTCACGTGATGTCTGAACATGTCTAATGTCACATAAAGGTGTCCTTAATATTCCAAATCTAAAGAAAACTATAACAAATACACATCTATGGAAAGAAAATAACATAATGCATGATCATATAATTCGTGTAATCCAATTCTGATGATAAGATGCCAATCATTGTTGTTCTTTGTCTTCATTAAAGCTCTGCTTCAGGGGACCTGTGAGCCTATTCACTGTTGCCTCTTTCCAAAAAGACATGTTTGAATCTCTCAGTACTTACACAACTATGTGCTTCATGTAAACTCATGCCCCTACATTGCAGATCTATGACAAAACAAGCATCCCAGTAATCGTCAACCAAACTCCATCTCACCTTATTTTCGTGTACCAAAGGAGGCCTGAAATACGGCTAAATTCCCTGTGATATGCCTGTCCTGTAAATGACCAAGTTAAGCCGGGCATACACTGTGCGACTTTTTCACTTTTTTGAGCCGATTTTCCACTCGTGCGAGAATCCACGACATCAGGTCGAGTTTTGCGCCGAGCGGTCGTGTAGTGTACAGGGGGTTACGAGAGGCGATTAACACCACGTGACCAGCTGCCGATCAGCAGTCGTGAGGTCGCACGGACTTGTGGCGTGTTTAATATTTCGCTCGTCCCTCGTGAGGGTATCGCACTGTTGAAGCGGCGCTGTGAGCAGCTGTGACCCAAAAAGTATCAGAACCGCTCACGGCGCATGCGCAATCCTGCATCAACGCCGCTCGCTATTTCCCTAATAACACACGTTGTTCGTTTTTGTTTCTACACGTTTTTTTACTCACAAAGATTGTCAAGAAAGCGTGTTTGTCGTGTTCATGTCAAATTAAACTGATCACTAAACACAGATTTACTTTCTTTATTTCGTTTTACTCATCCAACCCCCATAAATCCCTGTGTGTCCTCCTGCAGCACTCCTGAAGGACAACAGGCAAAACAAGACAAAAAAGTCTGACGTGTTGAGTAAAAACTGCTATTTTTAGCATATTTTTAGGGCCGACGTGTTGCTACAGTGTGAGCAGTCAGGTCGCATGCGAGAACTGGGTCGTACAGTGTGAGCGCATGACTCGTGAGATCTGCTCTGCGAGGAAGTCGTACAGTTTGAGCTGAAGCTGAACGCTGCGAGTGAAAAAGTTGCACAGTGTACGCCCGGCTTTAGCCAATACTGAGATCTTTAAGTACTCCCCCGAGGCCCAACATAGACTAGTAAAGACATGGGTCATTTACTTATGGCATATATTTGTACTTGATGTGGAAGCAAATAACCAAGAAGCATGGAATTACAGCAGAATAATTGAGTCGATGTTTTATGTCCAATCACAACGTCTGTATTGAACCATTTTTGATGTTCATGGGATAAAACCTGTTCATGAGGGCTAGCATGACTCTGCTATTGTTCACACCCATGGTATACATATATAAATATATACTATTTCTATGAAAATATAAATGTCTAATTATGTATTAACACAGAAAAGAAATAAAATATTTTCAAAGCACCACTGATGTATCTTGTTTATTGATGTTTCTGTGAACAGATGCACAAGAATGTCTCTGACACTGTCACTCCTCAGTTTGCGTCAGTTGGAATGCCACGTCGGTAACTTAATGCCTTCTGTCCGCTGCATGTGAAAGCATCACGAAATGGCAGCAAAATGTACTGCGCAGCAATTAGCCATCGTTATAGTGAATGAGTTCCTTTCCACCGGCAGCAAAGTGTGATGTTATGGCCCTGCCCAGAAGTAAGTTTATTTTTTACGCACTATGCTTCCAAAACACATCAAACTATGCAGATTAGATCACACCAAGTTCACGCCTGTCGCAGTCGTGAACTTGGTAGAGACCAGCACTCAAACAGTGAGCCGAGAAACCAACCTCAAGGTGGAACTCCTTGTCACAGTCGGGGAGCGCCAAGCACGGAGCCGAGCACATTGCGGCTTTCAGGTCATTCATGGCCTGCTGGTGCTGCTCCGCCCACTCGAATGCCACATCCTTCTTCAACAGATTAGTCAGAGGTCGTGCTATATCCGCGTAATGTTCCACGAACTGACGCGAGTAGTTGCAGACCCCCAAGAAGCTCCGAAGTTCGGAGACGTTTGTCGGAGGTGTGATGGTGGCAATGCCCTGAATCCTGCCAAGTTGAGGCTGCACTCCCTGTGGTCCCACCAGGAGGCCAACGTACTGAACTTGCGACCTGCACCACTGTCCTTTGGCGAGAGAGATCTTTGCACCTGCCGCCGCGAGCTGACCCATGACATGGTCCAGCTTGGACAGGTGGTCATCTAATGTACGCTTACGAACAAGAATGTCGTGTTACCCCGGGTTTCCACGGGAGCCGTCAGCAGCACGTTACTGCAGCAGCACGTCTTGCTCGCGTAAGCTGCTGCTTGGCCCTTCCCACGAGACGCGAAGCAGCAGGGGAGCAGCTGTCACCGACCGAGCACGAAGTCACACGAGTGACTTCGTCAGTAAACACAACAACAAGCAGGAGAAAACTACAACATGGTTTGTCTTTTATGTTCTGTCCGTTTTATAATCGCCAATACGGACCTGAAAAACAAAGGAGACCGCTAGCTAGGTGATAACTTCTCACGGGGACGCACAGTTAGTAACTGTTTTTAAAAGTAAAGCAACCGGAAGGCAGTACGTTCTTTATTCTGAAAATCTCGGTAGCTTCTCTCAATTTCCGCGTCCGATTTCCTGTCTTTCCTTCCCCAAAAATGTCGAACTTGACCCGTTTCAGAGGCGTCGCGCATAGAAAATAGAACCGCGTGTAAAGGCCGCGACATGCTGCTCCTGAGACGCGGCCGACTCGCGCTGCTGACGGCTCCAGTGGAAAAGGTTCTGTTGACCACAGCGGTTCCTATCAGCAGCTATGACGTGCTGCTGCAGTAACGTGCTGCTGACGACTCCCGTGGAAAGCCGGGGTTAGAGTCGGCTTCATCCTGTAAACAAACAAATGAGTGGTAACAAAAACACCACGTCTGGTTCTGGTGGAGGCGGAGGACAACACGCACCTTTCCAGGAGCAGAACCCAGATGTTCTTGTTGCTACAAACAGAGACGAGCAGAGTTAACAAACCAGGAAGTGAGAGGGACCAGCTGCTGCAGACAGGTGACGCTCACCTGAGCCTGAACCATAGGAGCCTCCTCAGCCATCAGACCTTCTGACTCCAGTTCAGATGCCACCTTGTTGATGTCCCTCAGGCGGGACTCGTTGGCCTTCAGGTCCTGCAGGACAAAAGCACCTGCTGATTATCACCTGAGCTGATCTGACAGCTGCTGCTGGAAGACGGAGAGGAGGAAAAGTCCGACCTTCTGGAAGTCGTCAAACTTCTTCTGCAAGACCTCGACCTGCTCCAGGTCCGACCCGTCTCTCCATCCTCATTCAGCTAAAGACGCGAGTTCAAGTAAAACAACCTAAAGTCACACAAACACAAAGCAGGTGTGGAGATGTTCGCTCTGAGCTGGAGGTCGTTCCTCGACTGTGAAGGGCACACGAACCTTGTTGGTGCTGTTGAGCAGCGTGAGGATGTCGCCCTTCTTCATGGTGACCTCTCCAGGACTCTTCTCCTGGTAGTCGTACAGAGCGAGAACCAGCTCCTTCCCGGTCTCATCGTCATTTGGAGCCACTTGTTGCTGTCGGGTTAACAGGTCTGGTGTTAGAACGTGGTGGATAAGAATGTTCTGACGGGCCGAGGGTTCTGAACCAGCGAAGTGACCTGGACCCAAACAAAGTGAGCCAGAACCTGCAGACACCTCAGAAACATGTCAGGACCAGACCTGCTCTACCTTCCTCCATTATGGTCTCTCCTTTCTGGGTGACAGCCTTGATGCGAGGTTCATGACCTGTGATCTCAGCCTGCAGAGCCTCGTGCTTCTTCAGCAGGTTCTGGACACCAATCAGGTCCTTCCCTGAGGACACATGTTAGAGTTCAGCATTATGCAGTAGACAGACCAGTTTAACCCAGGGGTTTCTTTCTTCTACAATCTGCTCTTTAACTGTATTATTTCCTGCTATTTCAGCTGTTAACTTTATTTTTTCTCTAAGTGTTTTTCTCCCCAGAAGAAGCTACAACGATGTTCTGCTGAGCTGTGGTGGCCTCATGGAGGGGGCCATCGTCTAGCACACTGCTGCTAACCACTTAATCATTCTCCCTCTCCTGATAATAACATTTTACTTTCTTTGATGTTGGATGTACTACTACTAGTTTACCCGTTTAATTATAGATTCACTAGGATAAATACAATAAAATTTATCTCTCGCCAAATAGAATATTTACTAAGAAATCACAATGTAACGTGCGTGTGTGTGTGTGTGTGTGTGTGTGTGTGTGTGTGTGTGTGTGTGTGTGTGTGTGTGTGTGTGTGTGTGTGTGTGTGTGTGTAAAAGCCATGTGTAGTGTTTATTTATAAAGCATATGTTGTTGGATTTTATCCAGAATCGAGACTTTGAAAATATATAGTTTAATTACAGTTTGATTTATTTGACATCTGTATAATGTTTATTATTTTGTTTTTTCCCCCTAAATACCTAACGTTTTAGTTAACATGAATATTAGTCATTCATCCCAATACATGAAGTTACACATTTTAAATTTTAATAGGGGAAGACTGCAGGAGGGAGCGGTAAAATCATAGACTGTACATACTTGCTACCCGCCGGCTGTGATCACAAGCGACAACATATTAGTTCCCGCTGCTTCTTCGGTAAACAGCGCAAACAAAAACAAAGAAACTTGGGATCTTGTCGGCGTGGCGGTGGGATTTAAGGGAAACGCTGTATGCCCTATAGACTTCTCACCGAGCTGCAGTATTTCTCCGGTCAGATCTGTCTCTGAGAGCTCCACGAGTGGTCAGCCCGCGCAGCAAGTAGGCGCCGGATCGGTCAGGCTGCCCGGCCTGACCGCTGGGGATTACCGGGTGGAAGAATGGACACAGAAGTCTCCCTCTTAGCGCTCCGTCATATTTCAACCCATTTTGATCTTTTACCATATTACCCATCTAAATATGCCCTATTAATTATTTTACCGTATTTTACATCTAAATTTCATGGTTAAACAGTACATGCTACATGTTAAACTGATAGTTAGCTAGCTACTTCGGTAAACTCAGCTAGTTTAAAGGTGGCAGTGACATAAAATACGAATATAGATTTTAACTTACCGAAAAAAATGAAGTGGAGACTCCTTGGACGCTCTATTAGTGCAATTAATACCACTGCAAGTCATTTTGTCCAACAATTGCACCAATAATATCCAAAACAGAATTCACAAGCACAGAGACTCAAAATCCCGAAACAGCTTCCAGGAGGGGCCGAGGCTGTACTGAGGCCTTTCCACACGGAGCTAGCTCTGTGGTCACGTGGGTCTGAGGCGGCGGTCACGTGTGTGGGATGCTCATTAATTATACAGAATTTTAGGCTTTCAATACACTTAAACAGAAGAGTGAGAAAAAAATTCACCCCCCTCAGAGTTGTCATGAGTATAAACTAGATAATTTAGACAAAAAACATGTTTTGGCACCAGGCTGTAAACATGTTTATTTCTGCTGTGAAATCGGCATTTTTAACATGGGAGTCAATGAGGATTTGCTCGCTTCTGACACCAGCCCCCAGCGGATGAGGGTGGAACTGCAATTTTTCTTACTTCCGGGATGGGACCATTTTTAGAGCGGCATTGTGGGGGCTTGGTTCCCACGCATTAAGTATCTCGTGGCCACGAGTACTTTTTTTTCCCTCAATGTCAACAGACGGGCACCGTACTAGACTGCTTTGTGGTCATTTATCTGTACGTGACACAAATTGCTCTTTTAAAGGTGTTAAAGCAGGTCATGTCTGAAGTGTGACCTGGGGGTCATTTGCATCCCACATATTGATCTTGTACTGTCACTTGTAGTTGTAGATTTGCCTTTCTATTTATGTAGATCAACACATTTTAACATTTTTGTGCATATTTTCACTAACATGTCTGTTTTAGGCCTTTTGTGAGCAGCACAATTGAAAAAAAAACCACCATAAATTAAGCATTTCTTAAAACAAAAAAGTCCCTTTGTGACGCATAAGAACTTTTAACTTGATGATGATTTAGAAAATTGCTCAGCTTTAAATAACATTTACGGAATTCTTTAATTATATTATCTGCTGTAAAAACATCTGATACAGCCCCTCTGGGATGCTAATTTTCTCTGAACATTCACAACGCAATCATAATAACGGATTTTTCAATTCAACAATATTTTCCCCATTTGTGTCTTTTTCAGTCTGTAGAAACATTTTATTTTTTCTATTATTATTTTTTTTTTACGAGTGCCAAATATTCATATGAAGGTAAATCCTTCAGAGCCTCATGTCCTTAGTTCCCTTGGCTCCGGGACACAAAAGGATGCAGAGTAACCAGCTCTGTGTAAAACAGAAAACATGTTTAAATTTGTCTTAACAGAATATGAAACTGGGGAACAAAAGACCCTGGGATACTGTTTGCTTTGATGTAATTTTCCATTTTCCAGAATGCCAATCCTTGCTGCTGGCTTTGGCATCAAATGAAACAGGCCGACACAAAAGTGAGATCAGACTTCTTATGTGCCTCATGTCAAAAAACATCTAAATATTTTAGTTTTGTTTTATTTGTCTTTACAGAATACCTCCTGTCCTTTTCCTGCTTTGAGACAGGAGTACACAAGTTTTAGTGTGACTGTGATTTGTTCTTGTGTATTCCAAATAGCTTAAAGAATAGAAGAAATCAGTTATTTTACATTGTTTTATTTCTCTTACACATAAAATTAAGATTTCTACAACAGGTACAATTTGACCTAAAGGGTGCATACACTTAATTTTCTGTTGCTTGTGTCTCCTTTCTGGCAACTGACCTTAATGCAGGCATGCAAGAGACAGTCTTTAATGCCCTTCATGTCCTCACCTGCAGTGTATGTCCCCTTTTTGTGGGTTAGAACACGTTTACCTTGCTGTTTCTTCCTGTGCAGGCTTTCATCAAGCATGCAGAAAGTGGAGACAGAGAGCTGGAGCACCATTTGAGGGAAGACTGTTAAATAATGCAGGCGGTTAAGTAAGCTTGTCGGGACGAATTGTAAAAAAGCCCCAGCTTCACTGAGCCAAAGCCTGTTAGGGAGAGAAAAGCGGAGTCCGTGTGACTTTCAGCCCCCTAGAGTTTTGCTCACACATGGGTGAAATACAGAATGTGGCAAAGGAAACGTGTGTGTCTCTGTGTGTGTGTGTGGTTACTGAGGAGAGCAGACAGCCAAAGTCCCAGTGTCATCTTCCTCTCCAATCAAGTCCTCCTGCTACAGATTTAAGATTAGTCCCAGTGGCGAATTTCCTTCAGAGTTAATAATGTCATGTTTCCATGACCTGCTTGGATCTATATGAATGCATTAAAGCAAGAAGAGAATGGACTTTATAAACATAATTTCACAGTTAAACATAATTGTCTGCAAACCAGTGGTACAAATGACTGTCTTGGTCCAGAGTTGGGGATCACCTCCAGCCTCAGCAATCTTCTTAATCATGGTGGTATCTTCACTCTGTTATACAGCATATGGCTGCCCCCTGCTGGTGCTACATCAAGTAGCACCTTCATTCTTCAGGCTCTCAAGATTGCATATAATCTCCTACATGATAAGATTCAAAAGGAAATATGACCACTTCTGTTGAATTTACACTTCCCTTTTGTTCCAGGTTTTCATATGAGAGCATGTGTTGCTAAACCACTAGAATGGATATTAATCTTGTAAACCAAAGCATATTAGCTTCCTTAATGAGAAGAAGAGGAACCTCGATCTGATTGCATTAGTTTGCTGTAGATTTTCTTTACTGCACAAAAAGTCAAAAGGCATCTTTTAACATGTAGTTCTGAAGGATCTGGAATGTTTCTAATTATTCAAGGGGTTTATTAACGTCCTGTAAGTGATCATCGGTGACACAAGCTGGCAGTTTATCTTAAAACTGAAAACAATGAAATAATATTGTAAGATAGTTCTCCTGTTACCTTGAGATGGAAGGAAGTTCGGGAACTGCTGGGACAATGAATGCCGCTGCAGTCAGTAAAGACGGTTTTACATGAGCAAGGACTGAGAATGTGGCAACAAAGAAGTTCCTCCTCCTAAAGAGATATTTTTCAGTTCAACTGAAATATTTTGCTGCCTATGAATGACATTACTGGAGAAACATTTATAGCCAGAAGATAGAAAAGGCTATTTGACCAGAATGACAAAAATATTACGTTTGGAACTGACAAGCACAGTGGTGGAAGTATTATGGTGTGGTATAGTTAGACGATTTAAAAACCAAGTTCAATAAGAAACCATTTTTACTAGTTACTTTCCTAATATGATCTATCACTCTGAGTTCATTATGCAGGCCGAACGTTAAAATGGTCTTCTACCCCTATATACTGCATTAGCCACCAATAGAAAATAGACGGGGAAACACTTGGGTTAGGAAACCCACTAAAATCTACGTCACACTGTAAATTAGCATTCATGGACTGACCTATCTTGCATTGCACCGGTTTGCCGTGGAGAAGAGAAAGCTGAGCTGAAAGGGAGATAGGGTGAGATGCTCAATCATCCAGGAGGGCTCTGAATAGATCCTTTTATTTTTTTATTTATTTATATATTTTTCCCCCTGTGTCCTGTCTGGCTGTGAAGCAAACTGAACTAGAAAAATTGCATTTATTGCACAAATACTGTTTGAATGCGGGATAGCTGAAACTGTAAGCTGAAGCTGCTGAACAGCTGAACTGAAGCTGAAATTAAGCAAAACTGTGAACATGAGTTGAATGTCTTGAAAGATGTAGAAGCAAAAAGCACCAACAAGCAGATAAAGCACAAAAAGTAAGTGAAGAATAGAGAAAAATAAAAATAATGCTAATAATAAATAAAATGCTAAATAGCAAAAAAAACTTAAATCTGTGAACACTGTATAATAATCTGGACAGCTTAAATGTCTAAATACCTGCTATTTCAGTTTGCCAAGTTTAACAGTTTAATCTTTACATTTAGCTGAACTGTGAAATTAGCAGTTTATGTTAAATTTGGTAACTGATTGCTGCAGTTGTTGAATAGCTGAAGTGAAGCTAAAACTAAGCTAAACTGCCAAATGAGCTGAATGTAGTGAAAGATGTGAAAGCAAAAAGCACCAAGAAGCAAAAAAAGCACAAAAAGTAAGTGAAGAATCAAGAAAACCATGTGAGCACCTGTGTGTGTACACGCGCTTGTACATGTAAGGTTTCTCTATAGGAGCGTCCAATAGAGAGTGTGAGGGGCCACAGATCTGCCCCCCAAAGATGCGTAGGAGACGGGGGGAGCTCCAAGTCCCAGAGATCCAGGAGCTGCCCCAGAGCACAGGAACCCCAAGGAGACTGCAACCAGAAAGGCCCCCGCCCCCCTGAGAGGTGCAGAGGATCGCCTCGGGGGCCACAACCAGCAGCCGGCAGAGTCCCGGGAGATATCAGCGGCAAGCCCACAGGCCCGCCCGCAGCCTCCCACGCTCCAGCCGGCCGAGCCCGGGACTCAGCAACGTGGGACCCAGGGGTGACCACCCCCGCCGGGGACCCAGCAGAGCCCAGGGACCCAGACCCCACCAGGCAGCCTCCGGGATTGATCAGGCAGACGCCAAAAATCTTAAACCCCCTGACCCGGGAACACTCAGGCAAACCGAGGCACCACACTCCACACCAGGTGCGGCAGGGGGAGATGAGACGAAGATGTATATCATCAAAAGAAGTCCCAGGAGAAGGGAGGAGTCAAAGGCCCCACCTGACATATACAGTCATACACAGACACACTCCCTCCCTCATGCTCACACATGCACATACAACCAAAGACTTACAAAAATGCACGCCGGACACCCACTCATGCTCCCCATACACACCCTATTCACTCTGGTCCCGGTACTGCTGCACATGGGGTACAACCATTACCGGTAACCAGAGTTCAACCCTTTCCGCTGGGGTGCTGATGAGCAGGCTTCCCCGCCATACGCTGAGCAAAGCAACCCACCACCCCAGACCCCAACCAGACGGCCAGATCTCCCTTCTAGCCTCCAGCCCCGGGAAGCCAAGTGACAACAGAGGTGTGCTAAGACCCCTAGTCTCCCTCTGCCTGCTCCAATATAGTGTTAGTGCGTGTTGATGAGGTGTATTCCATGGCTGTGGTGAGCGGGCAGTGCGGGCATCCACTTGCACCCACAGCCCTCTGTGTCTAAGTGCAGTTTAAAATTGGAAGTGGGCACCGGCACTCGGGATGAGGCAGTTGAATGAGCTCACTCCCAAGGCCCTAAGTGTGTGTTTGTGTGGAATGTCATTGGTGGAAGTGTTTTAGGTGCAAATAAAATTGGGGGGCAGGTCCTATGTGCATGATTGTGTGATGATTTGAGGGAGCAGGAGAGGAAAAATGTTTGGGGATGGGGAGGAATGGCTGGTTGGACTTGAGCTCTGAATAGATCCGCTGCTTCTCCACATCGAGAGGAGCAAGTTGAGGCTCAGGCATCTAGTTAGGAGGCCACCCTAGTGAGGTTTTCTGGGCACGTCCAAATGGGAGGAGACCTAAAGGAAGACCAAGAACTATGTTTCTCGACTGGCCAGGGAATGCCTTCCCCCCGAGGACTCCGGATAAGTGGACAATAATGGACTCACCCATTTTGGCTTGCAACAGGGAAGGCTGTTGTTGATTTAACAGAAGAAAACAGAATAAAAACAGACTTTACTGATCCCTCAGTGGGGAAATTCACTTACTATGTCGCGTGCACGTCCCATTTGTCGGTTCCGTTAAAACCCAGTTCCGTTAGAACTTATGAGACTATGCATCCATCAGGGTTCAGTGGGGGTGTCGGTGAGTATTATAGTATTAGACCCTGGGTTGGGCGTCCTAAGTTAGAATCGTATCTTTTATTTTAAAGGTGAAATAATATGTAAGACTTTTCCTTCTGTAGTAGCTCACTTCTTTTTAAGCAATCCCGTTATCTTTTGGTGAAGATACTAGGGACGAAGCCCGGAGAAAGGCCAATTCTTCCGGCAATTCTTTGGGTTATTTGGATTAATTGCGCCTCTAACAGCTTATTTGGGTGGTTGGTAACTATAAAATGATTTTTGTTAGTTGATCAGGCTAACATAAATTTATCAATTTATTTAATTAATCCAACCCTCCAGCTGATAGAGACTTTTTCAACTTGCGAATCAGAGCCAAAATTAACCACTAATTTTCTGGTTTTAACATCCTTAAGACAACTCATCACTCGCGGGTGAGGGAGGAGTCAAGCTCCCCTTATCTTAAGGTTTCTTTATATTAATCTGTCACAAACCGAAAAGTAAGTCCTGATAATTCAAGAACCCATAATTAATGTGCTTACCTCTGTGCAATTAATGGTCAGGGCTCCCACTCGTGAAGCTTTAGAGAAAACCTGAAAGAATCAGGATTATGTTTCTTTTTCAAAAAAGTTTATTACAAAATTAAAAAATACAAAAATGAGTAAATATAAAACAACCGCCTTCCCCCAAGGAATGATTGAATGATGATGATGATTAAATAAAAGAGTTGGTTTACACCAGCTCCTGTCTTCTGAGAATCTCCCCAAAACTTCTCCCAGCTCCTCTCCAAAAAACTGCCTGTCATCCCCCATCCAGCAGGACGGGGGATGACCCCTCCAAATCTGCTCTGTCTCTTCTTGTCGTCTGCCCCAGCTGCTTGTCGAATCTCCGAATCTGAATCCCCCTCTGCTGTTCAGAGCTTTTCTTATATACCCTTCATGGGCCAGCTTAAGGTCATGGGGTCATTTACCAGACACACTTTGTAGCTCAACACAAGACATTTGGTATCATGCAGCATTCTTCTTAACACAGGTCATTACAAGCAGTACTCTACATAAGGGCACAGGTCATTACATCATATTTTGCAGCAAATTGTAGATCTTCCTTCAGCATTCCTGAGATGGCTCCTGGATCCGATGGGCTTGTCTTTACTCTGTTCTCCTCCAATCCCATCTTTCCTAAGCCAGGGGTGGGGCCAGAGGTTGGGTCAGTCTCCTGACCTTTCGCCCAGTTCTGTCCTCTTGTCCCTGTGACCCTGGTGTGACCCTTGTTTCTGACCACAGTTTTTTGACCTGCAGCCCAGCTCCTGTCTTCTGGCTGATTTTGCTCACACAAGCCAGTTCAGTGTGGCTCACCTTTTGACCCCGTACTTGCCACTGTCTTTGGCACATAGGCGTCATTTTAACCGGGGACGCCGGGGACATGTCCCCGGCAAAATTCGTGATTGGCAGCTGTGTCCCCCCCCCCCCCCCCCCCCCACTTTCAAAAAATCCTGCTGATGAGGATTTTTGTTTTACCTGCTTAGATCTTATACCAGGGGTCGGTAACCTGTTCCCATCAAAGAGCCATTATTACCCGTTTCCCACAGTAAAGAAAACACCGCAGCAGCCGCAGCGTTGCGGGCGGGGCCTACCCTCAGACAGCAGAGAGCTGCTCACAACAGGTGACAGCAGCCGGGGGCATCGCACCCGTGGGGGATTCAACACCCACACTTTTCCAGCTGTTTTTCTCACCTCCACACCAGTCTGGTTTCTTTAAGTCGCACTCACTCTGTTTGCCTCATCTCCTTCTTCACCTCCCAGCCGATGTCGGGTTTCCAGGAGAGCAGGAGAGGGAGGGACGGAAGAGCTCGACTGAATTCATAATTTTACATCTTGACATTAGCTGTACAAAGTCTGAGTTTGATAAAGTGAAGAACAACAATTTGCAGAGGTTTATAGGCGCGGCGCCAGGTTTTCATTTTTGGGTGGGCCACGGTAATTCTGGACGGACCTTAATAAGCAGTGACTTAAGTGAAGCAGGCAGGACGCGCTAGAAAATTTAGTTTAAAAAGACGTCATAAATGTGTTCCCCCGTCATTTTTGTTTCTAAAATATGAAGTAAAAACTCACAATTTAATTTTCATTCATTTGTCATTAATATGTAGTCTACACCCGTGCGTTAAGTGGACCATCTTCCAGTAAAAGAAAAGCATCCAGCCCATCTCTCCAAATGCGTAAAATGTGCATCAGCCGCTAGTTAGGCGTGCCGCGCGCACCGTCAGCTACATCAGCCCAGACAAGAGCAGAGCAAATAGAGAAAGAATAGATAATTGTGTCTGGATGTGGATGGAGATTACATTTTACAGCAGCCTGATCATCATTTAAATACGTAAACCATCACCTGTCTTCTAGTCCACGCTATCAGCATTATTTTAATTGGTGTGTGTGTGTGTGTGTGTGTGTGTGTGTGTGTGTGTGTGTGTGTGTGTGTGTGTGTGTGTGTTTTCCACTTCAAACACTGGTCTAACCAATCAGACCTGCGTGTCCAGTAACACATTAATGTTACAATTAAACTTGATTAACCCCAGAGCCATGCGCACTGCACTGTACTGACTGTAAATGAGGGGGAAACGATTTAATCAGATCCTTTTCTTTTCAACATGGTTTAATGTAAAGTTTCATTCAGTACAAACTTTAGTTACACCAATCTAACGAGACAGAGCCTGGATTTGTATTCTGAACAGTTTAAACATGTTTAAAACGGAGACATGCGTGACGCGTCCAAAATTCGCACCTGCTCCGCTATTACGGAAATTGAACTAACAAGATGAATAACATGACATTATCTTAGGCACAGACAACATCCCCCACACTTTTGAAAAGCTTGCAACGCGCCTGATCGCTCATGTACGTCTTAATTATCTTTCATTAGACGATAATCAATAAAACGATTTATATAAAATGGATCCAGAAGTTGTAGCCCGTCTCTGCCTTCCATTTTTGGTATTTTTCACCCTGTTGATGGTTTTACTGAGCAGGTGCCACTTTTGTCCTACGTTTCTTTTTAAAACATGTTTAGACTGTTCAGAATACAAATCCAGGCTCTGTCACGTTTGATTGTTGTAATTAAACTTTGTAGGTGGGGAAGGTCAGAAAGCGCCGATATGATTACGCACAAGCGTGACGCATCAACCCGGTCTCACAGTAAGACCGGGTTGGAACTGTTCAGGTTTACGCAGACAATCTTTACATTTAGAATTAGCTTACAGATGTAAAATTAATGCAGTAAAATATAAAGCTTTTTATTTAAATATCCATTCATTATTTCACAAGCACAGAGAGCCGCATCAGATGGATGGAAGAGCCGCATGCGGCTACAGAGCCGCCGACCCCTGTGCTAGCCTATATTGTCCCCAGCAATTTTTAAACCCCACTCAAGTGTATGGTTATTGTCCCCAGCAATTCTGACAACAAACTGACGCCCTTGCTTTGGCATGTGGGGACTGGCAACAACTACAGCAGCACATACAGTTAGAGATTATTGGAGAAAGTTATAAGATTATAGGTATACACACAATTATTGTAACCTTTGACCACTAAACACAACAAATAAGAAGGAAACGTGTGGTTCCAGAACTATGCAGCGTGAGGGACACAGACATACTAATGTACATCTGGTATAGCACAACTATTGAACTCATACTGAATATTGCATTGATGTTATTGTGTACCAGGATAATACCAGTACCAGTTAAACTGAGGAGTTATGCACCCTCACTGCAGAGGGGATGAATGACCCATGGTAGCGTTCTGTTTTACATCAGGGATGTCTCAGTCTGCCTCTGGAGGAGCTGTCCCTGGTCTCCACAGTGGGATGCAGTGGGTGAGAGGTGCATCCTCCTTTCACACGTCTCCTCAACTGAATCTACTTCGAAGCCCGGAACCGAGCTAGCTTTGTTAACTAGCTTGTTCAGTCTCTTTCAGTCTCGGTCAGAGCTGCCTGCACCCCAGCAGACCACAGCAGCGTGAATAACAGAATCAAAAACAGAGTAATAAAATGATTTTAGCAGATGTGAATTAACTCTGAAGGACCTTAACCTCCTCAGGAGGTGGAGGCAGCTTTGGCTCATCTTGTACAGAGCATCTGTGTTGTTGGACCAGTTCAGTTTACTGTTGAGGCGAACACCCAGGTATCTAAAGGTATCCACCACCTCAATGTCTGCTCCCTGGATGTTTACTGGTGAGTGAGGAGGAGTGTTTCTACAGAAGTCAGTCCCCATTTCCTTTGTCTTACTGGTGTTCAAGGAGATGGCGCTCGCACGGAATTGAGTTCAGATGGCGCTCGCGCGGGTGCACACAGCGAGCTGCTCGTCCTCTTTACGCAATGGAACCTTGCGTTTTATTGGCTTTTGTGTGTTTTTGTTGTCTCTGATGCTTTTTTGAATGGTGTGGCTTCTCTGGTTACTTATGATTGAGCTGCGCTGCTGAGGCTTTGTCCTCCTGTTGATATAACGGGCGCTGCGCGCTGGGAACCTCACAGATGGCATTGTTGTTTGGACTGCCCGTGTGCTCTCTCCCCCCAAGCCGTGATGTGTCGGCCCTCTGTCCGCCCCAGCTCGAGAAGGAAGCATCGTAGAAGACGGGGAAAGCGAGGTAGCCGGCGCGTGAGACATCGGGCTGGACTTCCTAGATCTCTGAAGAAGAGGCTGGTCCGATTCGGTCCAGCTTGTGACCCGGTGGTTCAGAGATGTGTGATGGTCTACTCTGCGCCCTGCCTTGTGAACTTGGCCGGCTTTGAGGGTGAGCTGGCACCGCGCCACAGCCAATCGGCTCGAGGGCCTCGCCAGAGTGGGGTTTGCTGGGAGAATCTACGCTCGGTTACGGGCTCAGAGTCGGAGGAGACGGTGCCCGTGTGCGATCCCGGTGCTGCGGCCCTGCCACAGACCCGGTTTGGTTTGGTCAATGCCAGGTCTGTGCAGAACAAAACTTTTATTCTTCTGGATTTTTTTTATTCAACATGACTTGAGTTTTCTGTGCATCTGTGAGTCCTGGATCCCGTTTGGTGACTCAAGCGCCCTGCTGGAGCTGGTACCACCTGTCTGCTCCTGTTTTAATATCCCTAGATCGTGGAGCAGAGGTGGTGGGCTGGTTGTTGTTTTTAAATCCAGCTTTCCTTGTAAACAGCTTACACCCACCATGCCATTTTCTTCCTTTGAACTGTGCTTATTTGAACTGTGCATCTCCCCCCGCCTGCTGGTTGTGCTGATTTATCGCCCTCCAAAGACTGACTCTAACTTCCTAAATGATTTCTATGATCTTGTGGCAGACTGTATCCTAAAATATGATTATGTCCTGTTTTTTGATTTTAACATCCATATCTGCTGTCCTGATAATGTGCTTGCTAAAGGTTTTTTTAATTTGCTAGATTCCTTCAATTTAGCTCAATGGGTATCATCCCCAACTCATGCCAGGGGTCACACCCTGGACCTGGTTCTCTCTTTTGGTCTCCCCATCATGAACCTTGTGACTTTGCCTCCTGTGTTCTCTGACCACTCTCCTATACTCTGTGATGTTACGTTGCCATGTCCTGTCCCTGTGTGTGAAGCTCCAGCTACTAGGTTCAGAGCCCTGGATGCAGAAACTATTTCAAAGTTTGTGGACTGTATGTCTGTAAGGTTAGAGACCTTTAACCCAGATCCATCTAACGTTGATCACTACTCACAACACTTTGATTTACTTTGTAATCAGGTCCTGGACGTGGTTGCCCCTCTCAAACTTTGCAAGTTCAGGCCTAGGAGGGAACCTTGGCTCTCTGATGTCACATGGGCTTGTAGACGGGCGTGTAGAGCCTCTGAGAGAAAGTTGAAAAAGGATGGCCTACAGGTCTTGCGTGAGTTGTTCAGAGCATCTTTGGTTGCTTATCAGGATGCAGTGAGGGCTGCCAGAACTGCCTATTTTGCAGACATCATCAAAACAAACTCTAAAGCCCCCTTCAGACAGGCCATGAAAAACGGAAATGTTCAGGACTCTGTGCTTAAGACCTTTAAGTCTGAATACAAACATCCGGATAACCTTTTCCGTAGTTAAACCGGACGAAGCCCCTAGTAACAGGACTGGACTTGTCACGGACAGGGTGGCTGCTTCAGACTGGTGAGGTTGAGTTCCGGACAGGGAGGAGGCTGTGTGGAGGCAGCCGAACGGACAAGTTCAGGTACAAAAGTGGTGTGTCTGAAAACACAGTTCTGGTTAAAAACCGGACTGAATTGTCCACACATATTCCAGAATGTCAATCTGAAAAGGGCTTTAGAATCCCAAGATTCTCTACAAAATACTGAACTCTGTTCTGGTGTATCAGGAGCCTAGCTTCATGTCTCCTACAGCTGCTGGAGACTCTGAAGATTTTCACAAATTCTTTGTTCATAAAGTATCAGGCATTAGAGCAGCTATTTCTGGTAACTCTATTGACCCTGTTCCAGTTCCTCCATCACCACCCACCCTGAGCTCCCTCAATACCGTTTCTTATTCTGAGCTGAGTAAGCTAGTTGCGAGGCAGAAGCCATCTGGCTCTCCACTTGAGGTTCTGCCGCCTCGTCTCTGGAAGGCTGCCTTTCTGTGTCTTGGCCCATCACTTGGTCAGATTATCAATGGGAGCCTCAGCACAGGTGTGGTCCCAGCTGCTTTGAAAGCAGCAGTTATTCGGCCGACCCTGAAGAAACCTGGTGCTGATGTCTCTGTGATAGAAAATTACAGGCCTATCTCTACCCTGCCTTTTACTTCAAAACTGCTTGAGAAAGTCGTTTATCAGCAGCTGGTCTCACATTTAGCTGACTCTGATCTGTTTGAGGTTTTCCAATCAGGGTTCAGGTCTGGCCATAGCACAGAGTCTGCTCTACTAAGGGTCCTAAATGACATCTATCTATCACTAGATCAGGGTACATCTGTGGTGCTTCTGTTGTTAGACCTGACAGCAGCCTTCGACACAGTCGACCACGCGATTCTACTTGATCGCTTGGAACGATGGGTTAGGATCAAAGGGTCAGCTCTGGATTGGTTTAGATCATATCTCCACAACAGGACATTCTGTGTTAAACTGGGCAATGTTTTTTCCTCTTGGGAGGGGCTCCGCTGGGAAGTCCCGCAGGGGTCGATCCTTGGTCCTCTTTTGTTTGCCATTTATCTGCTACCTCTGGGGTCAATCTTTCGTAAACATGGCCTAGCGTTCCATCTCTATGCTGACGATTGTCAGATTTACTCTCCATTGTGTCAGCAGAAAGGTCACTCTATCCAGTCCTTTGTGTCCCGTCTTAACGAGGTAAAGTCTTGGCTAATGGCCAATTATCTGCATCTGAATGAGGGAAAGACAGAGCCCATATTTTTTCACCCCAATAGCAGGAATGTGGGTCGTTATGTTGATCTTGGCCCTCTTTCTCCCTACTCAATACCAGTTGTCACCAGTCTGGGGGTGAAAATTGATGCTGGATTTAAATTTGATGCTCACACCAACTCTGTGATCTGGTCCAGTTTCTTTCATCTGAGACGCCTTGCAAAAATCAAGCCTATGCTGTCAAGAGCCCACCTGGAGCGGGTACTGCAAGCATTTGTCATTTCTAGGCTTGATTACTGCAACTCTCTATGCAGGGTTGTGTCAGTCATCACTGCGTCGCCTACAGGTTGTGCAGAACAGCGCAGCCAGGTTCCTGACTGGGACCAGGAAACGCGACCACATCAGTCCAGTTCTGGCCTCCAAGCACTGGCTTCTGGTCTGTTATCGTTCACACTTTAAACTCCTCGTCTTCCAGGGTGGTGCTCCCCCCTATCTAGCCACACTCCTGAACAGAAATTCCCCATCACGCGCTCTGCGTTCCTCTGACCAAGGCCTGCTCGCTGTCCCTCGTTCTAGGTGTCGTACTCGCGGGGACCGGGCTTTCTCAGTGCTAGCACCGTCACTCTGGAACCAGTTGCCACCCTCAGTTAGGCTGTCCCCATCTCTGCCAGTCTTTAAGAAATGCCTAAAAACCCACCTCCTCCACTTGGCGTTCCCTGAACGTGTTTGAATGTGGCCCTCTTTAATTTTGATTTTATTTCCCTGTTTTCATTGGTCTCTTTATCCCTTGTTTTACCCATTTTTCTTCTACTTTAATGTTTTACCTTCTTTGCACTATTTGAATTGCTTTTATTTTCGATTTATTCATGTTTCACATTTCTCATGTACCATGTTCAGCGCTTTGGGCTTCCCGACAGGGTTGCGGAAGGCGCTTTATAGATAAAGCTTTGATTGAATGATTGATAATGTGATAATGCTCAAAGCCAAGTCATCTGAGAACTCCTGGAGGTGACAGCTGCTGGTGTTGTAGATGAAGTCTGAGGTGTAGAAAGTGAAGAGAAAGGGTGAGAGCACTGTACCCTGTGGAGTTCCATTACTGCAGAAAACTACCTCAGACATATAGTTGTGCAACCTCATGTCGATGAGAGAGCAGATAATGTCTCGGCTAGTAGATGCTAACCATTAGCATTAGCTCCAACTCATGGCAGAACTTCTTCAGGCTTGTGTTAATTGTGGAGATAAAACATCAATGTTGCAAAGAAAACGGAGTCACTGATTTAGTCACATTGCTGTTAGACAATCAGAGAAGAGTTGTCTGAATATCGTGAAGAAGACCCCAAATCCTGCCATTCTCTGCTCCTCTCTGCTCTGACAAACTTTTACTTCCTGAAACAGGAGCGCCAGAGCTTTTTTCCTCAGAGATCGAATGACAAGGCATGCATTTATTCTAGAGACCACAGCAAATGTATTTTAAAAACAAGTGAACTTGATCTTTAAACCATGTAACAATTACCTTAATCACATCAGAATTAGTTTAAAGTTTGGATAAAGCAAGATTACACACAAGATTTTGTCAATTTGAAATGTATAAAAATACAAAAACATGTTAACATGAATGCATTTTATTTCTATACAAAGCTGTTACAATAAAAAGTACATTAAGATGTCCACAGTGCTTTGCAAACACATCAACTCACAACTGAAAGTTTACTTCAAAAAAAAAAAAAAAAAAAAAAAAGGTTAGGCCAGCAACAGCAAGTGCTGAGTGAGCCAAAGAGATTTTAAATAAATATCACATAAATTGATTTTTGGATAATAAAAAATGTATATAATATTCTGTCGGTCATTGAGGCAGAAGAGGAATAAAAAACTAAATTTACAGATAAAAGTATCGGCAAATACTTATTTGAGGTTAGCACAGCTGATTGTCTTGCTGTAATTAATGTGTGTTGATTTAGTCTGTGCAACAGTCTGATCTAGGCCCGACTTCAATCAAATAAAAATATCTGTATTTATACATTGTTTCTACAAATATCTATCTATCTATCTATCTATCTATCTATCTATCTATCTATCTATCTATCTATCTATCTATCTATCTATATCTATATATCTATATCTATATATATATATATATATATATATATATATATATATATAGATAGATAGATAGATATATATATATATATAGATAGATAGATAGATAGATAGATAGATAGATAGATAGATAGATAGATAGATAGATATAGATATAGATATATAGATATATATGCATCTGCTGCCAAAACTACTGAAACAAGTATCTGTGCACCAGCAGTCAAAATCCCAGGATATTGTCCTCAAAGGAGCTGCAACAATCAGAAGAGTGTTCGTCTGTGTTGTCTCAGTCAGGTTCAGTAAGCCAGTCCGGGGGCATCATCCCAGAGTCCAAGATCTGGGGGTTAAAACGTGACACTGCCAGTCTGGGAGGGTGCAGGGTGGGAAGAACAAAAGGTAAAAACTTGAAATTAAAGAATAAAACTAGAAAATTTTCTCTGAATATTTTACTCAAAATCAGAAACCGACTTTATTCCTCTTCTATTTGTAAGTAATATGCATAAAACTACTTCTGATTAATATGTTTCAAAGAGACTGTATAGTAGTAGA
The DNA here is from genome assembly GCF_043380555.1 of Nothobranchius furzeri. Lineage (NCBI taxonomy): Eukaryota > Metazoa > Chordata > Actinopteri > Cyprinodontiformes > Nothobranchiidae > Nothobranchius > Nothobranchius furzeri. The sequence goes on from NC_091751.1 coordinate 20,020,725, forward strand.
TTCACTATTACTTTTCAAAACTGGCTTATTTAAAAATATTTCAATCATTTTTTAATCAAACTACACAAAGTTAAGTTAGGACAAAACTAGCAAAACTATTAAGTGGTGATGTTTTCTTCTTCAACGTCTTTTAAAGGTGTTTATCTGAAAAACATTCCTTAATTATTATTTCTGATTATATTCGGCCAGTCTGAGTTTGTCAAGGAGGATGAAGATGACAATAGTCTCCTACACCGATCTCCTGCATTAGCTTCTGATAAAATAGACAAGGAAACGTTCAGATTAGAAAACCCACTCATCTTAACTTGCAACAGGGAAGGCTATTGATTTAGCATCCAGGAGAGGGCAGAGCACCTTTTGGCTAGTAGAAGCTAACTGTTAGCATTAGCAACTCCACCACACAGCAGAACTCCAGGCCTGTGTTATTTGTGGAGATAAATCATAGCATTGCAAAGCATATAGAGTCAGTAGCCTCTTTTACAAGACAAACCTTGCCGGCAAATCAGCGTAATATTACTGCAACGGCAACTATATTGAAAATGAAAGTAAACACGGGCCGCAAGTTTTGCTTTTGTAAACAGAATCAGTGGAGACGGCAAACTGGAGCACTACAGCACTCCTGCAGCTTCTCTCCGGTAGAGCTAGAGCTCAGACCACCACAGACTGCACGAGGACTGTAGAGGACAGACATCTTTAGGAGCGGCTTGCTAAAAAAACTTGATGAGCACAGCTTTGATCGCAGTAAAAAGCAAGTTATGTCCAAGATAAACAGAAGTCCGCTGCAGTGCAGAGACTGCCCCCATACCCCCTTTTTACTGCCATTGCATAATTGTGCCACATTACTGCCATGGTCTGATCATTTATAAACAACCTAAAGATCCCTGATGCTGGCACGGCGTTGCAACAAATGGACGGCATTGTTTTCTGGTAGAGTTGCGTTGATTAAACGTGTGAACCGCATCTTTAAATTAGAAGTTAGGTACAACTTTCCAGACCAACTGAAAATAAATTTCAGTTTCAGGTCAACAATTAGTAAAGAACATTTCATTTTAAAACTTGTCCAATAAAAATGCTCTAATATGGTCTCTTATACTTGGCAGCAAGAACCTTTTCCTATCAAGAATTGTAGCATTAAAAAAGTCACAATCAGCATGCTTTACCCCACTTGAGATAAGAAAAAGTGACCCAATGCACAACGTTTAGCTCCTCAAAACAAACACAGGAACTGTCAACAATAACCACTCTGTAAAGCGGAATCATGTGCCGCTGCATACTGTATATACAAAAACATCAACACAATCAAGGGAAGTAGACAGACAGACGATAGACAGATAGACGGACGGACGGACGGACGGACGGACGGACGGACGGACGGACGGACGGACGGACGGACGGACAGACAGACAGACAGACAGACAGACAGACAGACAGACAGACAGACAGACAGACAGACAGACAGACAGATAGATAGATAGATAGATAGATAGATAGATCTAAATAATTAGAGGTTTTGTAATTAATTAATCTCAATTGCATTTTGATCGTTCAAGACAATTTGCGCTCAAGCAATTCAAATTTCTAAAATAATGTCAGTGAGGCACAGATAACATTTCCACACTTAGTATATTTCTTTAACCACAAGGTGTATTTGATTACTTTGGTCTCATTGTAAATGTAACCATTGTGGGATTAGTTGGGATGTGTAAATATTAGTATATGTGTTAATAACGAAGTGTAAATGGACACGGAACATTGTAAATGTGCGTAAACTGAACACTAGGTGGCAGCAGAGCACTAATAATATATAGAGAGGTGTAGTGTAGAGTTCAGGGGAAGTTCTTTTGAAAGTTACAAGATGTATGCTGTGTGTATGCTTGTTCCTCCTGCTGCCATAAAGTTCATTTGGATAAAGTTACCTGTCTGCTTTCTACCAACAATAAAACATAGCAGTAAAAAATATGATTTTTTTCTTCCTTTCCTGAAGAGGGATTTATCATGACTCCTTTAATTGTAGTTTTAGCTGTGTTTGAGCACATAAAAAAGGTTAAAATGGTGTTGTAGCCCATGCTTTTTTTTTAGATAGGACATAAACAGTGAAGCAAAACTTTTCTGGCCCCCAACTGGAGGATGTTCGGGCTCAAAGGGGTCCATTTTAACGTGTTATTTTTTCTAATTAATCTTAATTAACGCTCTAATATAGCCTGGCAAGCCAGACTAAATAAATGTATTATTTAGTCTGGCCATGCTCCATTGACAGCTCTCGGTTGTGGGGCGGGTTCTACCTTTGTCTTTCAAATGATCTCCACATTCCACTGGACAATGAATGTAACATACTCTTGTTTCACTCTGTTGCATCATCCCACCCACCAGGCATATAGAGTGCCCTGATTGGCCCACAAAGCGGATAAAGCTCTGTGATTTGTTCACTAAGCAGATAGAGCACTATGATTGGCCCACCATTATGGACCAATCACAGCTCTTTATGTGTTTGAAACCCCTCTAGAGAGCTGTGATTGGCCAGCCAGAGTCCTGGTAGGAGCTGCTGAGGTTCCTATAGAGCTCCGGGAGTTGACGTCACTTCTCCCGGCATGCAACAGTTCAAATCGAAACGGCGCCATATTGGCATGCAGAAGCCGGCAGCTGGACTATTTACTATTGTCAGAAAACTCAATCAAACGGGAAATATGGTAGATTCCTGTTGTGCCCCAGGATGCAGAACAGACGCGGACGACATAAGGAATGAGACATCTACAGGATTCCCCAAGATCCGGAGCGCCGCAAACGTTGGATCATTGTAATAAAACATGCTAGTGACCGGGCGAAAATGAAGCTGTGGGATCCCGAGAGTAAAGGTTTTCGCTTATGCAGCGACCACTTCATATCAGGTACTTAAACCAACGTTTCCTCAACTGTGTATGGTATTTATTTTAAATGCTTTTATTATGATTCTTAGTGGGCTTCCTAAACTTATTTTGGCGTGGCTTTTTCTGTCTTATTACTCATAGCAGCAAGTAAACATCACGTAAAACGTTGCCTCGTGAGTTCTGCGTGCTGCTGTTTACGTGTTTTATGATCACAGCAATTAACCGGCTAAGCCGTATTTAATTTTTAAGCAATGGTTGATCAGATCACACATAAAACGCACTTTGGATTGCTATTATCTGTGTCACCGAGACTACTTACATGTAAATCTGTTATTTGTCCGTCCATCCATCCATTTTCATCCGCGTATCCGGAGTCGGGTTGCTGGGGCAGTAGCGTGACTTCCCTCTCCCCAGCCGCCGGAGCCAGCTCCTCCGGGTAAATCCCAAGGGGTTCCCCGGTCAGGTCCGGTGCTGTGCCGGTCCGCTCCGACAGCTTCTGGCGTCGGAGCGGGCAGTAGAGTCGAGAGTCCCAGACCTTCTCCCCAGCTCCTCCGGCCGGGGGAATCCCAAGGGGTTTCCCCGGCCAGGTCCGGTGTTGTGCCGGTAAGAAGTCCGCTACGACTTCTGGCGTTTTTAAAAAGTATCCCAGGGGCACGGTAAGGGTCGGAGATGTTTAGTCTATTTAATTTCTGACTATATAAAACGATTTCTTCTGTTTTAAAGTGTGAAGTAAACTCCGACGAAGTAAAATCCAAGCGGATCCCGTTCATGTTCATGGTTACATCCGTGTTTGTTTACCTTTTTTGCATGCCAAAATGGCGTCCACTAACTGAGAGTCACGTGGGGTCCGGAGCTCTATGGAGCGTGCCTAGACCAAACGTTGCAAAGCAAGAATTTGGTCTAGTTCACTAGGCTAGCTCTAATATATACTACTGGCTGACATCACTGACCTGGAACCAGTGTTATTGGCTTTGGTAGTGATTAAATAGAACAGACTGAGAGTTAGGTTAGTGATTAGAGCTATCCCACTAAGCCACGGTTGACAGCAATGCTGAACGTTACCTGGAAATGAACCATAGCTATCCAGGGCACAGCTGGAGACACAAACACACAGCAGACTGAGCAAAAGTTCACGTTTAGCCATGAAATTATTACTCATCGCACTAGATCATGAAATATAATCACCTGTTTTTATTTTTATTTCATTCAAAATAAGAAAGAAAGCAGTGACTGGGAGGTGTGTGAGCTGCAATAAACATAAATGACCAGTGAGTGGCACTGTGAGGTCGGGCAGAGAGAAACAACATTGTGCTGAAAGATTAGATAGGCTTAATTTATAGGAGGTAGGACATCTACGAGAGTTGATTTGACATTATTCACCTGGAGAAGGCTTCGTCCAAACGGTCTTGTTCTCCGTGGAAGAAAAAGGATCTTACTGCACTCTCTGATGTGAGCTTGGAAAAAAAAGAAGACGATCACTGCCTCATTTTTCTGTTTGTACAACAGAAAGATAAAAACCAGCAGATGAGATAATGGTACCAGGGCAGGGTTGTTGTTGGTCTCAGAGGCTCTCTGATTATCTGGCTGATTGTTTTCTACATCCCCAGTGCTCTCCACCACCTTGTTCACACTGTCCTCCAAGTCTAACAGGTTCTGTGTAGCAACATCTAAAGGAGAAGAAGAAGAAGAAGAAGAAGAAGAAGAAGAAGAAGAAGAAGAAGAAGAAGAAGAAGAAGAAGAAGAAAAAATGTGACTAAGGTTATATTCTCACCAGTCCTTTTCAGACTAACTGAGCTGTTCGATCTCTCTGAGTGGCAACTGCTGCTTGCATCTCCTGCAGAGCCAGACTTCACTCTTCCCCCTTTTTCTTAAACAAAGAAAAGAAAGAATAGCCAGGATGTCTTAGCATGCCTAGGTTGAGACCATGTTTAGTACATAACAAGTATCAAATCTTTATGAGCTCACTTGTAGTGATTCCTACCTTCTTTGGCCACCTGCCACAGTTCGAATGCTACAGTGAAGGCCTGAGCTACGGTCAAAGCAACCGCTTGAGCCTGGAAAAAGGGAGAAAAACACAGATGTCTGAGTGTTTACTAGACCTGGTTATTCAGTCACATTTCATATAAGATATAGGGAGCCTAACCCCTACGTCACACTGGAAGCATCAGCAGCGCAGAACAGCACTGCTTCAGATTAGAATCCGTGATGGACTATGGGGGTGATGCAAACTAGCCACAACGCAGAATTTTTCAGGCATGTCCCGGAAGCGGCAAGCCACACTGCTCCCATAATGATTTGATCAGATTATTTTTCCACAAGCCACTTCTGGAACAAGACAATTTTCCACAGTTAACATAGGGCTATACAGGAAAATTACATATGATTTTAGTGTGAAACCCTGGTAATTTTCAAAATAAAAGGCAATTGCAGCGATGCAATTTCATATCTATGTAGGTTACGTCAATACAAGTGACCTAACAGCTTATTTTACTCCCTGCATGGTTCCAGAAGTGCAGCTGTGGGTTTTTCATGACTTTAATCCTGGCAGTGGGAAGGAAAATCATGTATGACATCAAAAGTGATTTTCCTTCTGGGAGGAGGATGGCGGAAGTCTAAAGGAATTTTGTGATCTTGCAAGTCTAGCAAGGAGCACGGCATAGAAGTCGCTCTGCGGTTGAGATTCTCACACACCTCATGAACAGCTGACAAGGGTGAAGTGGTCCCAGCTCTCACACATGGAAAGGTTGGCAGCCCTGCGTTAGCATTAGCAACTTCATCTCACAGCAGAAGGTCCTCCAAGCTCATGTTATTTGTAGAGATAAAACGTCCATATTGCAAGTCAGTGGTAGAGTTGCGTTGCTGTTGTCCAATCAGGAAATAAGACTCCAAAACCTGTCGTCTGAAGCTCAGTTGTGATGTTGCAGACTTGGCCCTGCTGAGGCAGGGGTTTGTGGGCTTATTTATGCCCCGATTACTGCCTGCAAGGCATTCATTTCTACTAGAGACCACTGCAAATGTATTGATTAAACCAGTGAACCGTTCTTTTAAAGCTTTTAAACATAATCATTGGCAACCCACAAACATCTTTTCATTTTCCCCCCCAAATACTTTATTACATAACTTTTATCATCCATTTTTGGCATATCGTCCACCTTTAACTGATGGATCACTGCAGCTTCTTTTGCATTCAATATTTTGCAAATATAATTAATATAGGGAACTTAGTGTTTGATCATAATTCCGACGTTCAGCCAAAGCTCAAAACCTCAAAAACTCACCACTTTTCTCTTGGAGCAGAGGTAGGCGTGGCACTCCAGGGTCCCATTGAAGGTGTTTTGAGCGATATAAGCAAAGACTTTATCATGCAGCTTGTCCACTGTGCAGTAGGATATTCTGTGAGTGACAGGGGAAACAAGCAGCACTTGTGATGCAACAGCGTAATTAAATGCAGCTTTAGAGAATAATCTGACCAAACCTGTATATGGAGACATTTTCTAGGAGCTTGTTGGTAGACCTGTCAAGTGTCACAATTCCCTGAGGAGATACCTTGAAAGCAACCTTCTGGGGCTTCTTCCTGCTGGCTTTAGCCTGCAAAAGATGTATTTGTAATACAAAGTTCACCCTTTTCAGGAATTATGTATGATTTATTAGAAATCTGTAAAAGTGATTGTTTTATAATGTTTTGTGAAATAATGAAGGCAATTCGTCTTTTTTTTTGCTAAGCCCGCCCCCATCCCAACACATTCTCACACCCGAAGCGACTAAAACTGACGAAGGGTGACCAAGCGTTTGTTGTCGGGAGGCACTTTACGGTGCCTGCAGTAAAATAGAAATTTCACCGAATTGTGACCTTTACTCTCTTGCAATTTAATCATCCCCTCACCCCCATCCTAACCTTAACCCAGTTTCTCTTTCTAAATTTCCCGTTAAACGTATTTGAGAGAAACGATACAACAAGAAACAAAGTTTAACATGCGCAAGTGGGTTAAGGTTAGGATGGGGGTGAGGGGAAGGTTAAATAGCAAGAGGGTAAAGGTCAGATTTGGCTAAAATCTCTGTTTTACCGCGGGTGTCGGAAAGTGACGCTCTGGTGCAGTGCGTCGCCTCCCATCGGAAACAATCGCTAGGTCACCCATCGTCATTTTAAGCCGCTTCGGGTGTGAGAATGTGTTGTTCAAAATGTTGCTTGCTGTCTTTTCAATAAAGTTCTTTTATTTTATTTTTATTTTCATCAAAATCAAGAGCTTTTGTGGGTCACCGTTTATCAGTTGATATCTTTGCTTGAATTTTACATTTCCTTTGGAAATTCCAACACAATTTCTATGAAAAGTGTTGATTTTTGGACTACAGGACTACAATAAATAACACTACAACTGTAAATTTGTTCTGACCAACAAAAATCTTCATTGTCAACGTGCTAAAGTAACTTTTACGAACACGGTACCGTAACTTCCCTTAGTCTTATGCTCAACCAATCATCTACTTCGACGAAATTGACAGACGCAGGACCCCGAGCCGATCTGGTACTGACACCATAAATACGGAAGTGCAAACCACGGCTTGGTGCAATACATTTGTCAGCCACTAGATGGTGCTATCAGATAAAAGAAATGATCAGGAGATTTAAAGTTATATTATTAATTTGTAAACATTTGATTGTTACCATGAGATGCTTTTGTTTGCGATGGATAGGGTTGATGCTGAAGAAATTGACTAAAAATGTTGATAAATGCAGTCCCCAATGCTAGTTATAAATGTAGATCAAAATTGTAAATGGAGCTTTAAATGATAAAATGAATAAAAGAGAAAAATAAAATGAACAACAAGCCTAAGTTCTCTCGCCACCACTTATGATCAGCTTTACAGTCTAGTTTACCCAATTAAGGAGAACACTAGGACAAAATTACCTCTAGTTTTCTTTTTTCACCATGGTGACTAGAGCAACTGGAACCCTACGGACTAGTGACCTGGTAATCATTGTGAACCCAACAACCCCAACCTTTCACAGGACAAAGAAGACATAAAACTGATGGATGTGTAGACAGGTTGGTCCAGTTAGGCTCCAAAACTCCGCCTTCACCATTCAAGAAAAATAATCATTGCAGCACTGTTACCAGTTTTCCTGGTTAGATAAAAAGTTACGGTTGTTGAAAGATAAAAACTAGATTTAAAGTTATTTGTTCCGGCCATGATGACATGTGTGTAGACGTTTTTAATAATTACTATTGTAGATAGCTCCCAGAATGACCTCCGTTTGGAGAAATGGCTTCCAGGTATGGCAGCCCAGAGGAGCTGGCACCTAGTCTGGATGCAGCTAAGACCAATGTGTACTGGTGCCATCTTAAAACAGCTCTGATCTCCAACGTTGGCTAGATCTGCTACGGTATTTCATAAACCTTTAGAAACATGTTATTTCAGATTCTTAGCGAGAAGACATCTTGTTGCATGAAATCACAGCAAAAATGACACGTTTCTCTGACCGTGGCAACAATTCTCTTTACAGCAGCTGCAGACAGTTCCTCTCCCTTGGGTTGGTCCACAAGCGTCATGCCAATGTGAGAAAGGTTAAAGGTCATTCCCTCTAAAATGGTTTCCCTCGTGTCAGTCCAGTTCTCTGGAAGCTCTGCATCAACAAAGCACAAGTGGGTCAAGATTGACAAAAACAGATCCAGGAAAATGTAAACAGGCTGGTTTGAACTTGGAGTTCTAGAGTTGAGAGGCGAAGCGGAGTATGTAGGTCAGAGGTCCTGGGGATGTAAAGTAAGTAAGTAAAGTAAGTAAAAGTTTATTTATATAGCGCCTTTCACAGATATAAATCACAAAGCGCTGAATTTACCAGTGAAGTAAATACCCCTTGTTCAAAAACACGACAATGAAAAGGGTTAGGAGATGGGAACAAGTACACATGGACTCTGACATGCTGTGATAAGAAGAAAGCATGACTTCCTCTTCTCAGAATGACAGAAAGGACCTTTCCGGAGCTTCGCCACGTTTTCTTCAAACAGCACTTTCACTGAAGTAAAACCAGAGGCATGCAGAGGTATTTAATGGAAACAAATGAGAAGATTTAAAACGATAGCAGCCAAAAGGACACCTGCTACTTTAATGATGTCAGGTCTAAGATGGCGCCGGCGGAATCATGGCCATGTTTACATAGATTTCCTCAGAGAAAAGAACGGGGGAGGGGGTAAGGAAGACAAGAATATACCTAGGAATTTATCCTCCTAGTATTTACCTCCTCTGGGATGTTTGGCACTCTGTGCACTCATTTATACAAACACACACACACACACACACACACACACACCAGCGACTAGGAAGCGAGCCGATCAAATGGGGCGTGTCTGTGTGTGCGCATTTGTTAGCAGGCAGGGAATCAACACGCGCACGCAGGGTCCAGACTGTATCAAGGCCGCAGCTCCACCTTCTCTTCAAATGCAGAAAATGTGGGCGGAGTAAGACTCTGGTGGGGGTGACTTGCTCTTCAAGGCTAAAATACATCCTGATTTAAACACAGAAAAGAAACATTAACCACTATGTTTACAACTTTTTAGCAAAGTAGAAATCTTCCTTCTTGTTCAAATTTGTTTTATTTGGTTTAATGGGGAAAAAAAGTACTTCAAACTAGGGCTGCACAATATATCGTAAATATATCGTTATCGTGATATCAGCATGCACAATATGCATATCGCAAAGAACAGATGAATATTCCAATGGTCAGCTCAAATGTTTGTTACACATAATGCATTCTGTCAATCAAACGGAAGCATGATGATTTTTAACAAATAAAATAGAGCTTTCAAATGGGTGGGTTCTCATAGGTTAGATTCCCGCCCCTGAGGTGGACGGCACTTCATTTAGATGGTTAGCAAACACCTGAGTTAGCTTTGTTCTGTTCTTTTTGCTGATTCTGCTTTTCCCGGGATCTACTGATTGCCTTTTCTTCTTCATTTTCTTTTCCCTTTCCTCGCATCTTTTGCTTTTTTCATTTTGATGACTTTTTTTATTTTTGTTTTCGATTATTTTTGTTCCTGAGTTAAGTTTTTATTTATCGCAAATAATATCGTCATCGCAATATTAATCACTGTTATCGAATATCGCAGGTTTTCCTAATATCATGCAGCCCTACTTCAAACCAACATCACACAAGTCTAAATATCTGATCAGATATGGAAACAATCATAATGATAATTTGAAATCACATTTTAGCTAACCGAATTACACATTGCGTTAGGAAGCAAAATAAAAATTATTTGGTCAACAATGTTGTTTTTGTGACCAGAAGTGAAGCTTAAATGCTAATTGGATTAAATTGTACAGCTCTAATTGGAACACAACACCATGCTAGTTTTTCACTGAGGCAGTATTACTTAGCGTTTTTACTACAAAAAAAGGGATTTCATGATAAGCCGGATTAAGCTTATAGGGTTCAAATATTTCATCTTTAATAAAAGTGATCTGTTAATTGTCAGTACTAACCCCTAAGCTGACAAGTGAGGCTAAAATGTGTTTTCCCTTCAGATGTGGACAGATTTACACTGGCAGTGGCACAGTAGACTGTGAAAATGAACGTTTCCACGAAACCATAATCTGATTTACAGTAGCACCATTTTTTCAGTTGTGTAAACCCAGAGCACACACACACACACACACACACACACGCGCACACACAGAGCAGGTACCAGGCACCATTCACCCCAAGGGTGAGGAGGGCGTCAGGCTCAAAGGTCAACAATTTGCACATGTGAGAGAGAACAGCTGCTAAACTGAGGCAACCCCTAACCAAGACCAGAAGAACTTACAACCTGGTATTAGCTTTAAATAGGAGTCACCTCTGCCCAGTAACCAGACGGTTGCAGGTTCGATCCCGACTCTGACCAGAGAATGCTGCTGTTGAGTCCTTGGGCAAGACACTTAACCCAACTTGCAGAGTGGGAACCAGAATTTAACCTACAACCATCTAATTACTGGACAACCCGCTCTACCTCTTGAGCTACTGCTGCTCCATGGTACAAAGTAGCTAAACTTTCACCATTTCTATTTCCTCTAAAGCCTAATTTATATGTCTCTGACAGGGAGAGACACACACGCATTGACGGAGATGTTTACGTCGCAAAGCAATTCCCTGGCAGGACAACAGAGAACGTACCCCTGCCACCAATACAGCCACGTATCCAGTATTCCCTCATTCTACT